>NC_057808.1:215629287-215632257 GCF_018294505.1 Triticum aestivum
CCCACCCCCTGAAAATCGACTGATCCAAAAGTCGATTCAGTCGACTGAAGTGTAGCTAAATCGGAGCAGCATCGCAAGCAAGAGCAAGAGCAGCAGCGCGAGCAAGAGCAATAGCAAGAGCAGACCAGGCACGGGACCGAGAGCAAGAGCAGAGCAGCAGCGCGAGCGAGAGCTAAAGCAGCAGCAGCTCCTACTGATGTGGATGTCGCCGCCGAGGGAGCGACGCCGTGGAGGAAGTGGCCGGCGACGCCGCCGTGGATGGAGCCGTGCCGTGTCGGCTCGGGACCGAGCGCCGGCAGCATCGTGAGATCGAATCAAGAAGAAAATGCGGCGATTAGTGTACAACCTCTTTGGTGGCGCCGATTAGGCCGCAGCTTCATCCGAGGAAGGTGATGATGATGCTCTTCCGGTGGTGCAGGTGAAGACGGCGGTGTGGGAATGGAGGTGGCGCGAAAGACGAGGGGAACGTTGGGGCAGCTCCTTGGAGGTGGAGGACGGGGTGGCTGAGCCGGCGGGACGATGAGATCGACGACGGATCCTCATCCGGTACGGTGGATGAGGGACGTCGAGGTGTTGCTGTGGACGACGTCATCGGGGAAGAGGCTCCGGCTGGGTGGCGGACGGAGCAGGGTGTGGGGTTTCGTCGCGGGTTTTCGCGGCCTCGGTGTACGAATGGGTGGGCGGATGGGATGGCAGTGGGGAACCATGGCTTAGAGACGCGCTTGTCCGAAATGTGGGGTAAGTTACGAAAGTACCCCCACCGATTTGAGGCGGTTCTTTCGGTTCAGGGGTACCACGGGCATTTCGCGTGTCGGGATTTCACAGGAGGTAGGAGTTTTCGCGCGCGTTGTAATTTCGGAATAGCAAGGCGCGGGATGAGATGGAGGGAGTTGTCGGAGCACAACGAGACAAAGATATATCTTAAATATTTCGGGCTAACAAGGCGCGGGTTGAAATTTCCGGACAAGCCTAATGTGTACTGTACCAAATCAATGCGCACTACAAATGTCATTCAAAACTTTGAATTCATGTTATGTTCAATTAAAATATTTCGCTACGTGTATAATGCATGCAACCTACTACTCATATGAACGTTTTAGTGCATTCCAAACGTATATACTACCGCTTCAATATGAACTAAATTTGAATTCGTTTCTCTATTTGAATAAGATCTACAGTAATGATTGTTGTGAAGTCAAAGCATTTGAATTCGTTTCTCTGTTATAATAAGATCTACAATCATCATTATTGTCAAGTTAAACCATCGTTTGTGTATTATCTTCACAGCACACCACATGATTAGTCTTGAGTTACATATGAACTATGTGTACTATATGAACTCGAACTAGATTTTTTGAATCCACCTTATTTTGATTTGAAATCACATTACGTTTCTAGATCTAGCTAGATCTTCATAATCTAAACCATGTCTCATATGTACAATGTGTTTATCACATTATGTATGGTGTCCCGCCCCCTACGCCTGCAAGTATTTAGATGTGAGTTGCAAACACCACACATTACCACAAATTCAAATAAAATGTGAGAATGTTCGATATATAGTATTGTTTAGATTGTTCGATATTTAGTTGTAAGCTGCAAACGCCACACATTATCACAAATTCAAATAAAATGTGAGATTGTTTGATGTATAGTATGGTTTAGATTGTTCGGCATTTAGCTGTGAGTTGCAAACGCCATGCATTATCACATTATGGTATAACATGTGCACAACACATGTATCACCGCTATATTCATGCATGCAATGTTTAAAACACTATGATCTCCTATTCAAATATATGAATCCGCTTTCATATCAAATTATGATGTTTGTTAGTCTCTTACACCCACACAATCCTCTAACCTTTGTAGCTACCACTAACTTTCTCTCGTGCATGCACACGCCCTCCTCGCCCTCCCCCTTCCTTGGTATTCTATCCACCGGGCACATTGATTTTTCTCTTTAGGTCGTTCTCCCAGAGTCTCCACAACTCCTTTCCGACACACACCGATCGATAAACCTCTCCAGCGATGCCTGCCTACAACATACACACACACCTTCAATCTCCTCCTTTATGTGTCCTTGCCTCGTGTCTCTCATACGGTCAGACACACGTGTAAACTCTCGCCCCTCTTTTCATCGATCTCACAACCGCACACTCCTCCCCCTATCTAGCTAGTAGTTGGGCCTCTCGCACCACCTCCTAGCTCCATTCTCTCTGTCTATCCGTCTCGCTGGGCCTTATTTGCCTCTAACAAATGGACGTACACCGACCGATCTCTCGCTATACATATAGCTAGCTAGGTCCTTATAACTCATTTTTACCCACACGACAATCGATCTACCTCATTAGTTGTGTCTCTCCCTTCCTCCGACAGACAACAATTGATCTACCGATCTAGTTAGGTTTGCTTACCAAACACATGGTTCCCCTTCATCATCCATGGATGCGTCCCGACAGATCTATCACGCACAGGCACACACAGAAACACATCCCCACTCTTATTGATAGCATTGCAGTTCCACCCTCAGTTTGTCTAGTAGGCCTCTCCCACCATCTTCGAGAAGCAACTCCATCACCCATCCAGCACTCTACCCCTCTCCCTCCCTCTCTCTCCCTCTCTCTCTCCTCTCTCTGTCCCATCATATTTCCCGTCCTTCAATTATGTTTGGATGTTGACCGATCTCCCTCAAGACATAGCTGGGTCTCTCCTTCTCAACACATATACGAGTCGTTCTACCTCTATAGTTAGGCCTCTGCCTACCCCTCCCCCACCCCTCCCCCCACACACACCGATACATCGAGCGCTCTAGTCATGTCTCCCTGCCACACACAAACTTGACATGTGCCCTCTAACGTTCTGGTAGGCCAGTCACCCTATATCTTTGACTTGCACACACACACAATTTTGATGGCTCTCTTCATCGATCTCGCACCCACCCACTTGATCCTCTCTCCGACTCTATCG
>NC_057808.1:215632761-215640380 GCF_018294505.1 Triticum aestivum
TTTGTATCTCTCACACACACCCACGTAGGTGGGGGACGTGCACTAAGAGAAGAGGTGCATGCACGGCGCACGTACTCCCGTCTCTTTCCCAACCACACCCGCACGGGTACACGGTGGAGCTCATTTCTGTACAAAAAAGGCAGCCCACTTGGTAATTTGGCACGTGTACTGGTTGTCCACTTGGTGGAGGGAGGATCGTCTACCACGGGTGAACAAACAAATTGCGACTTGATGTGTCATGTTAAAAAAAGAGGCAAACCATGTGGGGCCTACCTTAGAGGCAAGGCTCTATACACTGGAGTACTTTTAATGTGTCCCGTCAACTCGCAGAACGAGGAGAAGCTTGCTTAGTACGCAGTTTCCCCCGCCCACGGGCGCGGTGGCTCGCAGGATGAGGTGAAGCTTGCTCTGCCTTACGCCCGCTCCCTCGCCCATGCGCGCGGTGGTTCGCAGGACGAGGAGAAAAATTTACTACTCCCTCCGTTTACTCCTTGTCCCTACTACCTTGGTTATAGAGATTATATCATATTGTTTGGAATATATATGTCCTTTAGTAGATTTCAATATGAACTACTAGTACATACTCCAAACACTGATGTATATAGACGTATTTTAGAGTGTAGATTCACTCATTTTGCTCCGTATGTAGCACTCTCCCTCGCCCCTCGCCCCTCGACCCTCACCCACGTGGTGGACGTGCAACAATTCATTCGGTCTCATATAGCCAGAACGATATATACTGCACTACCATTATTGCTCGACTTCCCGAAGAGGCGAAGAGCCAATCGCAAGGTTAATATTTTGGAGATGCCAAGCGCAAGGTTATAGGAGAACGAGTAGTAGGTGCCGCGTCATTTATAAATAAAGTTTTTTTTCTTCAGTGACACGTACGCAATATGATAGGTTCATATGGAGAGAAAAGGAAACCGCTCCACTATATACATAGTTAGGACGGGCCAGCCTACACGGTTGCTTGCTGGGGTTGCTCTCTTCACACTCTCTCGCACAAAACGACTGTGGCCACATCTCTAACATCCCGGCGGATCACGTCCGCTTGGGGAAGGGGTGGATTCTTAGTGTAGATGCGGTGGCCGTCCCGACGGCGAAAACCCACCGTCGGCATGTCCCGATCAGGGGTCCCCGCCGTTCTCTCTCACAAAGCCGGTGAGGTTGCCTTCGTCCCTTGCTCACTGCCGCGACGTGGGCAGTTGCCGCCTCCCGCCGCCCTCCTCAAGGTTGAGCTACGTCCCTCAGGTACAACTCCCTTTACAGCCAGCTTGCACCACTGCTCCAGCTGCCCACATCACTCCCTGTGGATATTTCTCTACTTCTTTGCCACGCACATACCTATACTGGCTTCTACGTATTGTATTTGTGATGAGTTTATGTCTCATCAACTAGTCCTAGTAATCTTATTCTAATCACGCTTCTTCAATTTCTTTGCCACAGGGATGCTCATCTCGATTTTGGTGAAACTGCACAAAATGATCCGATGGTCAAAAGGTTGCAAACTTCATTTATTAGGAAGCTCGAACGTTGCCAGCAAATTGAAGCCTGGTCAGGGTTCACAGTTCAAGGGCTAGGGACTGCATGGATCGTTTTTTTCTTTAGCTGCCTCTGTTCCAAAATAAGTGTCAACTTTAGTAGTAGTACAACTTTGTACTAAAGTTTGCACAAAGTTGAGACACTTATTTTGGAACGGAGGGAGTACATATTTGCTATGATCTGTCAATCATTGAGATGCAATAGCATGCATGTTAGTCTCCTTTGTATTTGATGAAATGTTGCAACGGGCAACCTTGGACGCAAGATACATGTAACAGAAGCTGGAAGCTTCATAGCATTGTACAAATTTATCTCGCTGATAAATTACAGTACGTACTATACTAGTACTTCCTCCGTTCCTAAATATAAGTCTTTGTAGAGATTTCACCATGAACCACATGCGGATGTATATAGATGCATTTTAAGTGTAGATTCATTCATTTTTTTCCGTATGTAGTGGAATCTCTACAAAGACTTATCTACTAGTAATAGCTAGCCCCCACTACTAGGAATTCTCTATCCTCTCCTTGAGCCACATCATCAAAATTGATGTAGCCGTTAGATGAAGTAAATCAGTCCATAATAGTCGTCTGATCTAGATGTTGAGAGGCTCCGCACTAAGCCACATGCAAGCATGCAAAAATACCATCGCACATGCATGTGAATGGGTTTTAAATCACATCAACATGTCTGCATGCAAGCATGCACCGGTAGCAGGCATGTAAGTGCGCTTTTAAGTCCCATTAACATGTCAAAAAGAAAAATATAATCTCATTATGCAGTAGGAGTTGGCTGATCTTTTTTCCTTACGTGGGATGATCTAAATGATGATGGGAGTTTATTTAGTTTGGCTACCACATTTGTCATGCGGTTATAGAGTTTTTTTAGTTCTATGAAATCGATAATTTTGCGTAGAGAGATATACGGCTGTTCCGCGGCAACGCGCGGGGACTCATCTAGTAATATTTAGGAACGGAGGGAGTACTATGTAAAGAGTTAGGTGTCGCACGGTGATAGTGTGAGGTGGGCCATGTAATCACTGAGCCTGTGTGTTTTCACTGCTCTTGCACGCCTCCGCTGTAAGAATGGAGAAAATTGTAATCTAGTAGTAGTACCTCCTTTCGCCGAAAGCGTGGGACATCCAGCAGTCCTACCACCTCAGTAATAAAGACCAATGAGCCGTCAAATCACATAGAACCAGCAGTAAGTTGGACGGACGAAGCAACCATCACTCTTGCGCAAGTGAGAGGTCACGTCCACTCTGCCCGGGCATGAATGCGGCACCGATTCTTTGGAGCGGCGCTGACCGTTTCGGGCGGGAAGCGCGCGCGGGCGATGGAGGGGCTTTGGGTGGGCCAGGCTGGTCAGGAGCGGGCGTGGCAGCTGTCCACATGTCCCTACCGGACACGCCCGGAAACGAGAGGATGCACCGACTCTCGCGGCTAAAATCGTACTGCACTACACAACATCTCTCTGTAGGAGTAGGTCGATCTGTCACTCTCTCTAACACACACATGTTGTTAAACACACAAACACACACACACACGCACACGCACGCACCTTGGTCCTGTTGCACCTTCTAATGTGACTTATTACACCTAGACGGAGGGAGTAGTAAGTATACGAGATACGGTGGCACACTGACTTAAGTCGAATACAAGTGCCCAAAATTTGTGTGCATGTTATAATAAGGATTCACTTAAAATAGCACTTGTGTCGTTTGAAGGCGGAGCAATCGCCTGCACCGGGAAGCGGGGCGGGCGGCGCTGACTGTTTCACGCGGAAAGCGCGTGCGGGCGAGGAGATGACTTTACTTGGAGAGGATGACAATGGGGACCCACCAGGTCCATAGCCTCACGTACGCAAGTGCCTCCTTATTATATATATATAACTATAATTTATTTTGCTTCCTCCTGGTTTCCTGACATCATGGTCCCAAACCATTGTCAACCTATGTAGTAGTCAATAAACGAGAGAATTGCACAAGAAGCGGCCGACAGCTGGGACCAAGCAGCTCGAGCAGTATTTGTGTTTTTGAGGTGTGAGCATTGCAGAGTTTTTCGATGTTTAGCCCAGATATTAATTTTTCTCCTATGAACAACAACGAAAACATCGCTGCAGGTATTAACTGGGCGGGCTGTGGCCCGTCTATCCCAGCCCAGATATCCAGCCCAGATATAAATTTTTGTCAAGCTGAAAATGGCTAGCCCAGCTATACTTTTTTTAGGAATACCCAGGCAAGGTCAAGTTGTTATTCTCTGCCCCGCTGGGCTGCAAATCTTTCCTAGGAGGGATGCATTAGGCTTAACAAGAAAATGGGCTTTAAGAAATAATAAATGGGATGTAATTATAAATAATGGGCAGTAACTATAAAAAAATGCACCAAACACGTGATTACTTAATAAAATATTATTTTTGGATATTGAAAATTTTAATTTCATTAATTGTTGCGAGCGCAATGTTTCGTTGGATTTTTACGTAATATAAATTAATATTGAAATTGTATTTAATCTGACTAGAAATTTCAAGATAAAAATATTTAGGATCCCATCAAAATGTGGGAAATTTTATTGAATTCTGTTTTGAACGGTTGGTTGAAATGGGCTGTACTGTTAACAAACTGTAAATGGGCTGTAGTAAATGTCATTAGAATTCAAAAATGAGCTACACATTCTTACAAATCTCAAATGGGCTATAAGTTCTCTGCCACACACTTCTGGCCTTACTAAGTTGACGCGTCCCCTAAAAAAACAGAGTTGACGCGTATGCAAGGCTTTGTCAACTTATAGTCAACACACGGTTCTAGCAGCAGTGGCCGTTGGATGTCCATCCAACGGATGCCATGCTTCTTCTTCAATCTCGGATATTCTAGCTTCACCCGCCCAAAAAATGATTCCTCCCCCTGACATCTGGGGCGCACCGTTTCGGAAGCTGACCTGTGGGCCTACTAAGTTGACATACCAAGGGCTTTGTCAACTTAGTCAATATAAATGATTCTAGCTGCAGTGACCATACGATGTCCATCCAATGGTCATCGTGCTTCTTCAACCTCTGGTCTTCTTGCTCCAGCCGCCCAAAGCAGCGCCGGTCGTGCCGCCTGCTCCTGCCTCCCGTGGCCGGCTGTGCTGCCGCGGAGGCCTCACCGCCCCCTACTACTCCCACCACTGGCCAGGCCATCCCTCCACTCACCCACACCCCCTGTTATTCTGCAGCGACGGCAGCGCAGCCGAACCAGTGAACCCTCGTACTCCTCTCCGCGTGTGCATCCACTGCCGCGTCTTCCCCGGCTCCGCGTCGTCCCCTTCCTAGGCCTCGCTGTCGTCCACCGCCCTGGTGCTCTCGGCGCGGCGTGGTCAAGGAATGACTTCCATCGGACATGGACTGTACGTGGAGAGGCTGACAGTTGGGTCCACGGCAGCGGCAAGGAAGTGCCTCCTTATTACACGGAAAATAATCATTCCTCCACCTGACAGTGGGGACCCACCGGACGGGCCACCAGTATTTTGCGAAAAAATCGTTTCCCGCTGACTGCTGGGACCCACCGGACGGGCCACCGTATTTCGCGAAAAAAATGTTCCCCCCGCTGTCAGCTCGGACCCACCGGAAATGCCTCCTTATTACGCACAAAAAAATGAATACTCCCCTGGCTAGCTAGGACCCACCTTGGTGGGAGGCTGACTTGTGGGCCTACTAAGTTGACGGGGACGAAGGGCTTTGTCAACTTAGTCAATATGAATGATTCTAGCTCCAGTGACCGTACGATGTCCATCCAACGGCCGTAGTGCTTCTTCAACCTCTGGTCTTCTTGCTCCAGCCGCCCAAAGTAGCGCCGGTTGTGCCTCCCGTGGCTGGCTGTGCTGCCGCAGAGGCCTCACCGCCCCCTACTATTCCCACCGCTGGCCAGGCCCTGTGGCGACGGCAGCCTCACACCGCAGCCGAACCAGTGAACCCTCGTACTCCTCTCCGCGCGGGCTTCCACTGCCGTGTCTTCCCCGGCTCCGCGTCGTCCCCTTCCTAGGCCTCGCCATCGTCCACCGCCGTGGTGCTCTCCGCGCGGCGTGGTTAACTTGGTCAAGGAACGACTTCCATCGGAAGAGTACTGTACGTGGAGAGGCTGACAGCTGGGTCCATGGCCACAGCCCAGTTTTTTGTGATTTGCCAAGTAAGTCGCTTTGTCAGGCCTATTGGGCTGCAAATCTTTCAAGACGAGGAGAGCTTTCATTCAGATGGCCGAGAAAATGGCCCATCAGTAATGAGAAATGGGTTGTACATTTTTAAAACACATCAAACCGGCAATTAGTTTCAAATATCTTTTTTTCATTTCAAGATTTTAAATTACATTAATTTTTATGCGTGGAGAATTTGTTGGATTTTATATTGATATACATTTATTTTTAAAATCAGTTTGAATGTGAGTCGAAATTTCGGGATTAAAAACAGTTCGGACTGCACCGAAATATGCAAAATTTCGTATAATTTTTTAACCGTGGCCACAATATGGGCTGTAATGCTAACAAAAAGAATATGGGCTCCAAAAAAAGCTCAAGAATTAGCAAATGCGCTGTAAATTATGAGAAATAGTGGCAGATGGGTTGTATGCTGTTTTCCACAGATTTGAGGCTTTCCTAAAAAAAGGTTGACGCACAAGCACTGACTGTTGGATGTCCATCCAACGACCGTTGTGCTTCTTCAATCTCTGCTCTTCCTTCTCCAGCCGCTCAAACAAGCGCCGGCGGGACTACCTGCTCCCTCCTCCCTGCGGCCGGCTGTGCTGCCGCGCAGGCCTCACCGCCCCACCATACTCCCATCGCTGGCCTAGCCATCCCTCTACTCACCCACACCTGCTGTTATTCTCCGGCGACGGCAGACGAACCAGTAAACCCTCGTACAGTCATACTCCCCTCCGCGTGGGAAACAGCTGCCGAGTCTTCCCTGCCTCCGTGTCGTCCCCTTCCTAGGCCTCGCCGTCGTCCACCGCCGTGGTGCTCTCGGTGCGGCGTGGTCAATGTGGTCAACGACCGACTTCCATCGGAAGAGTACTGTGCGTGGAGACGCTGACAGCTGGGTCCACGGCCGCAGCAAGGAAGTGCCTCCTTATTACGCGCAAAATAATTATTCCTCCACCTGACAGCGGGGACCCACCGGACGGGCCACCGTATTTCGCGAAAAAAATGTTTCCCCCCTAACTGCTGGGACCCACCAGCTACACCTTCGCACGCAAGGAAGTGCGTCCGGGCAAAAAAAACAAAACGATTCGCCCCCCTGACTGCTGGGACCCACCAGCTACATCTTCGCACGCAAGGAAGTGCCTGACAGTCGGGACCCACCTGGTTGAAGTGTACGTAGCGTTGTCATTCTGGTCGCGAACATGTACGTACATATATACAGGTGGATGTAGAGGCGCGCACGTGTCGTAGTAGAGGCGCGTACGTGTCGTAGTAGAGGTGCGCACGTAGCATGTACACGTACGTACAGCGGCCAGGGTGCAAGAAAGAAAATACGGCCACGTATGTGTACATACGGGCGGGGTCTCGAACGCCTACTCGCGCATACGTATGGCCAGGGCTCGTGTACATGGCTGGGTCGGAACGGAGAAACAGCGTCGTCGTCGTGTTCATGCGGAGGCAACGGAATGCGTCGTGTTCATGGGGAGGCAACGGAATGCGTCATGTTCATCGGCAACGGAACACGTGGGAGCCAACCGGCTGGGTCGGAACGGAATGCGTGGTCGTGTTCATCGGGAGGGCTTGGACGGAACAGGCGATGGAAACGAGGCCTGGCGTACCGCACAACGGAGGAAACGGACCTCCTACGTTTGGAACGGGGTCCTGTTGGTCGGGAGGGGTCTGGCATACCGCGAAACGGAGGAAACGGACCTCCTACGGTCGAAACGGGGGTCCTGTTGATCGGGAAGGGTGTGGCGTACCGCAAAACGGACGAAACAGACCTCCTACGGTCGAAACGGGGGTCCTGTTGATCGGGAGGGGTGTGGCATACCGCAAAACGGATGAAACGGACCTCCTACGGTCGAAACGGGGGTCCTGTTCATCGGGAGGGGTGTGGCGTACCGCAAA
>NC_057808.1:215640780-215670098 GCF_018294505.1 Triticum aestivum
CGTCTACTATTCATCCAGCCCTCCACACCACGGGGTCCTGTTCAACCACCCGTCCACGGGCACCCCCTCCACCGTCTACTGTTCATCCAGCCCTCCACACCACGGGGTCCTGTTCAACCACCCCTCCACGGGCACCCCTCCACCGTCTACTGTTCATCCAGCCCTCCACCACACCACGGGGTCTTGTTCATCCAGAGGCAACGCCACCGCTCACTGTTCATCCCAGAGGCAGCATCGATCGGCTTCAGTTAGCAGCAGTAGCGAAGGAATCGCTCGATCGGGTTCAGTTAACAGCCATCGATCGATCGCTCGGGTTCAGTAACGCGTAGCCTGCAGTGCAATCGCTCGGGTTCAGTTAGATCCCAGCGCCTCGCTTGGGTTCAGTTAGAGCCAACGCCTCGCACACATGCGCGTATGTATACGAGAGAAACGCGCATCACTCGGCCCCCGACCTCCCACCGTAACCGGGAACTCCCCGAAATTTTCCTCGCCCTCGCTTCTACCATGGTTTTTTCCGTCATGGACGGCCCAAAGAATGTCATGCATCTGCGTCTCCGGCCCGCCCCGGACGAAAAGCCCATTTTCTGTCATGATTTTTTGTCATAGAAGTAGGAGCCCACCACATCTATGATGATACCGGGTTTTGTCATAATTATTGTCATAGAAGTGTCATATGTATGACAGAAATTTTTTTCGTTCGGCCCAAAATGTCACGGATGTATCTTTTTTTTTGTAGTGTGTAATGCATCATCCCTTCCTCTTTTGGGAAATACCGACGTAGCTTCAAGAGACATCACGTCGCTATCCAGGGGCGGTGTGCTTGCCACTGAGCAGCGACACAAGGATGAGTTCGCCGCCAGTTTTTTCAAAGATTTGCAAGGCACTGCGGCGGCCACAACCTCAGTGATCAATTGGGATCCGCTTGGGTTGCCGCAGGTGGACTTGCAAGAACTTGAGCTGCCTTTCCCGACGGATGAGATCAAGGCAGCCATCGATGAGCTGCCGGTAGACCGTCCGCCGGGCCCGGATGGTTTCTTCGGGGCCTTCTTCAAGGTCTCCTCGAGCATCATCCTCCACGACCTGTTCCTGGCTTTCCAACAGCTGCATGGGCTGAATGGGGCTGGACTGCAGGCGATCAATGGTGCACATATTGTGCTGGTACCGAAAGTGAGCGCCCCGTAGGCTATGGCAGACTACAGGCCCATTAGCCTAGTTCATAGCATTATGAAGATATTCACCAAGATGCTTGCAACCAGGCTGGCCAGGCGGATTGATAGCCTCGTCTCACCGGTTCAGAGTGCTTTCATCTAGGGCCGTTGCATTCGAGACAACTTCCTGATCGTCCAAGTAAATGGCACGCCACTTCCATCGGACGAAGCAACCAATGCTCCTGGTGAAGTTGGATATCGCCAAGGCATTCGACTCGGTCTCCTGGACCTACCTGCTTGACATGATGCGTGACCGGGGTTTTGGAAAGAGATGGTGTGACTGGATATCCTTAATCCTAGCCACTGCCTCCTCCTGTGTGCTGATAAACGGGATCGCGGGCGCGCCGATACAACATAGGAAGGGCCTACGACAGGGGTACCCCATCTCGCTGCTGCTGTTCGGGTTAGCTATGGAGCTGCTGTGTAGCGACCCGACCTCAGACGGTCAAGTCTCTGTGCTTAAGTGTCATCCCTGGATCGGTATGCTGACACACAGTACTCGAGGATTTATAACAGAGGTAATCACATGTATAAAGTAACGTAAATACTATTACGTCAATCCAAATAGCGGAAGTAACAACAGGGCTGTGGATTCCCATCAACACCAACGGCAAAGTTGAGTGTAGAAATGGTAACCCTAACGTATCACTTACTCATCGTAGGAAACCTGCAACATGAGACGTTGCAGCCACAAAGGGTCAGTATATTGAATGTACTGGCAAATTCACACCATAGGATAATGATGAAAAATAACTATCACTACATGCATATATGGCTGGTGGAAAAGCTCTATGGTTATAAGGTTTTTGCGAAAAGCCAATTTTTCCCTACTGCAAAGGAATACATTTTATTTAACTACAAAGTTTGTTGACAACATTGAGAAGGTAAACCCCCTCTCAATCCCAATTAAGAGGAAACATTACCAACCCAACAATTTAATTATAGAGTGATGAGATCAACATGATAATCAAAGAACTAGATACTCAAGATGTCCATAACCGGGGACACGGCTAATCATGATTAGTTTGTACACTCTGTAGAGGTTTGCGCACTTTTCCCCACAAGACTCGATCTCCTCCGTTGGATTTCTCGCACTACATGTGATGCGGAGCATCCTATGGACATCACCATGTCAAGAGTTTGTTTGGCAAGTGACACGTGCGATATCTACTTCACATACGCAAAGGTGAATCATCTCCTTTACACGTGCTCACTTGACCCCTCCGAGGATGGTATACTACTTGACACTTCTCCCGTGTGCATGCATAGGTATTGTCGGAGCTTCACGGATGCTGAGGAGGAGTGCAAGTGCCAAGGAACAACTACACCATCCGCGAGGGAAGCCTGGAAGCGACGACGGAAGAAGACGGAGCTGCTGAAGCTACAGCGGCCGGACATCCGGGCCAGAGGCCGAACATCCGGCGCCTGTGCAGCCGCCAAGGAGCTGCACCAATAGACGGCCAACAGCATCAGCGGCCGGACATCCGGCGCCTCGCCAAAGCCCGGACATCCGGCCCTTCCCACGGAAATCCGGCATCGACGACAGAACACACCCGAAGTTTGGCCACTTCAGCCCGGACATCCGGCCCGAGCCCCGGACATCCGGCGCCTCGCGAAGCCCCGGACATCCGGCCCCCAGCCCGGACATCCGGCGCCTGCCTGCGCGCAGCCACGGGCCAAAGGCCCATGTATCTCTCTTTCCCACTTACCCCTTCGTGGCTTAGACTATATATACTACTCCCCCTCCTCCTAGTTAGGGTTAGCAAAGGATTAGCTCATCTAGAGATAGAGCTTTGCTCATCCATATCGGATCTACTCCACGAGAGAGACTGCGGCCCCTCTACGGAGAAGATCCACCTTGGATTCAAGACCCCTCACGGGAAGATCCCCTCGTGGATTCAAGACCTCCTCACGGAGAAGAACCGATTACCGTTTGTATCGTCCGTTGTTGGCTTTTGATCTTGTATCTTACCTTTGTGTTCATTGATCTAGCGCATGTGTGATCTATTCTTGTTGGTTGTGTGATTTCTCTCGTGTTCCTCTCGTGTTTCCCTCGTGTTTCCCCTCGTGTTCATCACGTTCCTCATAGGGATCCGCTCCTTTTGTGAAAGATCGGCCATCTAGGGTTCCACCCTACATCATCTTGGTATCATGAGCCACGTTGATCACGATTTCGGAGCCTCCCCATTGTGTTTTCTAGCCTAGTTTTGTTGATTTTGTCCCAAAATTCGAAAATCCCCACCAAAAAATAGCCCCAATTTTTTTTGTGATTTGTTGGTTTGATGAAGTTTTGTTGGATTTGATCCATGGATTTGCTTTATTACTTGTGGATCTAGCTTTCCCCCACTTTTCCCCACTTTCCATCAACGAAATCTCCACAATTTTGCCCCCGAAATCATCAATTTCCGCCCCCAAAATCGAGTTCCTCGAGTTCATCCTCGGATTTGGAGCCCGGACATCCGGCCCGTAGCCCCGGACATCCGGCCCGTAGCCCGGACATCCAGCTCCTGGAGCGCAATTTTGCGCAAGTTTCTGGACATCAGGTCCCGGATATCCGGCCCCGACCCCGGATGTCCAACCCCTGGCATTTCAGCCTTCCCCGTTTCACCGTTTTGTGCATAACTTCCACATCCGAAGTCCGATTTTTGCGTTCTTTAGCTCGTTGAGTAGCTATTGATATCCTCTATCCCTCTAGATAGGTCCCATCACCATTTGAATCCATCAAATTTTTGGCACTTTGGCATCTTTGCCTAGGGCTTCCACCATAACTTCCGCTTAACCACCACCGACTTCCGCACGCTAACCAATTTTGTTCCCCTTAGCATTTTGAGGTTGTTTGAGTTGTGATTTGAGTCTCCTAAGGTGTTTCAGCTACTTAGGGATGATTGCTTCTTCATCAACCGCCACCATAAATTCCGCATAGGCTTACCCACCATACACTTCCACCAACCCAACTTAACCCAATTTTGTTTGTGTTGTGAGTTGTGTCTCCTAAGGTGTTTCGGCTACTTAGGGACCGTGTTTCGAACTCCGACACCGTGTATAGTCCATCCACCTTACCCTCGACTTCCGCATTGCGTCTCAAAACCCATCATTGCATTTCCGCAACCCCATTGAGCTTCCGCAAAACCACCACCGCTTACACTACCACCATTTGACTTTTGTCCTTGAGATTTTGAGTTGTGGTTTTTCCGTTTCCTAAGGTGTTTCGGCTACTTAGGGACGAGTCTCCTTCATCTTGGTATCTACATCAAGAACACCGCCACTCATCATCGCCAAGGACGGTAACCTCGACGACACCATTGTATATTCCCCTTGCAATTGCATTGATAACCCCTAGCCCATTTTGCGTCACTTGCCTATCGAGACTAGCCATTTGAGTATTGCCGGCAATGTTACTTGTGCACATTAGTGGTCTACAACTTCCATTGCATACATACCATATCATATTGGTATCATATCATCTCGTGTGCCTCAAGTTTGTTCCCGCGTATACACAATTGCTATCTTGGTTTGTGCATTTCGCAAAGTGGCCATACATACAAAAAAACAATAAGCTTTTAAGCAAAAGAGAAAGAGCAAATAACTTGTAAGCAAGTGCCATAGCATCATACCACATTGCATATAAGATTGTCATATCCGATCATCTTGGATCATCTTGAGCGAACACCGGGAACCACACATACATAGCATACTTGGGATAGAAAGTTTATCCATTTTGCATATCATAGGTTGTGCACAAGTGTCGTATCTGCCTATTGAGCAATCGTGCTAGCGTCTCTCTTGAGTTGTGCAACACGAGCGTTTTCCGTGGACTCCACATTTTGTGCTCATTCCTTGGTTGCACGACCCCATTTATCTATCCGTGTGTGTGTTTCTGTGTGCCATTCTTTCCTATTGGTCTAATTGTTTCACTTGCGAATTTGTGAATCTCTTTCAACATTATTCACTCTTGCTAACATTTTGCATCAAATTTTTTGTGCCACTATCCTCACCGAGCTCCACTATAAGCCTTACTTGTGTAGGTGTGAGAAACCGACAAGAATTGGTACCAATTGTGTTATTTCCTTGTTACACATTGAGTGATCATTGATCCATCTTCAACATCGGTCAAGGTACATTTGGTATCGTTCTTCTCTTTCTCCCACTAACATTTGCTCGAGTCTTGTGATGTATAGGGAAGGCATTTCACCTTCGGTCTACAACAACGACGAGTTCGATGCCACGAACAACTCCAACGACGCCAAGATGCAAGCTCAAATGGAGGAGATCAAATCCCTCATCAAGTCATACAAGCGATCTTCCTCATCTTCGAGAAGACGCTCAAGAGCACATGCCTCCGAGCTACCATCTCCGGCAAGATCACATCTTAATCGACACCATCACCACCACGAACGTGAAGGTCAAGAGCTCTACACCAACAACCGCTCTACGACTTCACCATCTCCCTTGGCATCTTCGCCAAGCGACTTCAAGGCATCTTCGCCTACGGATATACGGCATCTTCGCCAACAAGCACCTCAAGACTACGCTCAAGAGAAGCTCCCCAAGCTCAAGTCCGCGACTTCCACGCGCTACTACGACCTCGACACAGACCATGAGATTCCTTTCTATAGGACTCAAGAACCCGAGGAGTATCTCGAGTGGGAGCACCTAATGGACGACTACCTCAAGCTACATCAAGTTCCTCCTGAAGATCAAGTGAAGTGCGCCACAAGAAACTTCCACGACTACGCCTCGACATGGTGGCTTCACACACCTTCGGAAACCTACGACATGAGTTGGCCCAAGACGAAGAAAGCTTTGTGGCGAGAGTTTGTGCCTCCAACCTACACGGAACAACTTCTACGCCAATTGGAGAACACCAACCAAGGATCCAAGTCCATCGACGCGTACTTCAAGGAGATGAAGATTGCCTTGCGACGAGCCGGCGTGGACGACCCATGTCAATGAAGTTCCACTTCATGATGGGATTGAACAATGCCATCTCCAAGACTATCTTCCTCGAGAACTACAAGTCCCTCGACGACAACTACATTGGTGCTCTCAAGGCGGAACAAGAACTCATGAAGGCCAAGGCTTCTCCACCCCAAGCACACTTCTCGAAGACCAAGCTCAAAGACGATGAGCATGAGGCTAGTACCACCAAGATGTCCAAGCCCGACGAGCTCCAAGACGATGCTCCCAAGTTCGACTTCACCGCCATCCCTCTTTGTGGCATTGATGATGCCGAGTCCTCCACGACTCTTTTTCAAGATGGTGTGGCGACGAGTACAACTACGGAGACCTTCAAGGACCAAGCTTTTGAGGCAAGCGACATGGTGACGAGCAAGGATGATGCTTCCATCTTAGGAGGCGAGAGTGATGATGTGCCATCTTCGGCCTTCATCCACGGCAACGACGATGAGATGGTTGAGTATTTCACTTCGACCACAGCGACGTATGATGACTTGAGTGACTTGTGCCACCATATTGAGAGTGAGAGTGACTTCACCCCTAGCCCCATATCCGATGTGTTGCCCCAATTCTCATGTGAGGAGAGCCACAACCCCCACCACTTGAGTGAGATGAGTGACTCCACCATACGTGCGATTGAGTGCACCTACTTTGAGGGAGTGAGTGAACCACCACATAGAGAGAGTGAGGAGATTTTGAACTCTAACGACTTAACCTCTACCTCTATTGTGTCTTCTCATTTGGTGCTAGGTCCCATATATGATGACGCGCCGATTCGCGACGACTTCGTCCTTCCTATGGACATGACGATGGCCATGGTGGAATATGATGCACCCCCCACATGGTTCCATCAAGATGAAGATGACCACCATTTGGTCTTTCCCACCTCACCTACACCACTTGATTGGAATGACAGAGGTAACATAGGTGACGGTGATGCTCTAGTCCCACTAGTGGACATTCTTGACACTGATTGCTTGCATGATGTTGATCCACCTATTACCTTGCTTCATGCTAGTGAGATTTCCCCATGGGATGATTTACCCATTTATGATGAGTATGATGATTGCCATGTGGAGTCTATTAGTTGTGATGCCATGTTACATAGGATTTCTTGTGACAATTCTTTAGGTCACGTCATGTTTGACAATCCGCTTGACTTGTCATATGCTATGCATGAGATCAATCATATGTCATATTTGCAATCTCTTCGTAGTGACTATGCATATGCCATTAAAATTAACCCAATTTGCACATATGGCATAGATGACAAGCCCATGGTTATTGGCATTTGTTTTTCTTGTGATGATATTGACATGCTCCCTTTGCATCATTTATCTCATATGCCATGCCATGACCACCTAGCTTCGGATATGCATTGTTGTGGATGTTGTCCATTTTCTCCATATGATTACAATATTGCTCATGAGGAGACCCCCATAGTTTCCTCATACATTTTAGGAGATTTTGATCCATCCTATCCATTGCATGATCCCAATAATTATGTGCACAATATGCTCCCCATGAATGATAATGATATTGTTGTGCCATATACTAGTATGCTCAATTTGCATCCCCATCGTGTCATACATAACAACTATTCTTTCATGATGGATGACATGTTCTTATACCATGCATCAAATTTCTTTGAGCGATGCTTATCTTGTGCTAACTCACACGTGCACATACACATCATGATGGATGATGTGTACATTTACCACACACACACAATTTCTTTCGATTGTGTCTCTTTTGTGTAGGTACCCATGAATACTTGTCAACCTCGCAATCCCACAAGTTGACAAAACGAGCTCTAGAGAGCAATGATGACTTGGGATCCCATGGATTGCCTTTCCCACCGCTCACTTTGCGCAAACACTTCGCGCATTTCTTTTACATGGCCCTCACATGGTTATGGGTTGTTGTCCATTATATATCCTTTGCCCATCTTGCCATGTTCACTTTGCATGATATGCCCATTCCTATGCCTTTGCCATGCATTTGTGACCCATGCTTTGCATTACACATGATGATTGATTCGAGTACTTGTATGTGTATTTGCAAGCGTGGTGGAGATATTGTTTGTTATTGCCATGATTACTTTGTGCCCCATGCCTATGATGATACTATGATCTTGATTTGTGTTCGTGCTTGCGATATGTCATGTACATTGCCTATGCCTATTCTTTTCTCACATGACATGATTGCCATGATTTCCTCTAGTGTGTTGCATCTTCGCTCCACTAGTTTGCACGACTTGATTACTATTGCTTACCTTGTTGCATCACCAATGATTCATACTTGCTCATTTCATTCGGTTGATGAAACCCACCTACATGCTTTGCACATGATTGTTATTACTTCTTGTCATATATCTCCATATGTTGCCTCTATCATGATAGATGATTTGACATGTATTGAGTGCAACAATGCTTTTAGTCTTGCTAATGAGATTGCCACCATAGCATTCTCACATATGATTGGAGATTTTGACATATTCCTTGTGCAGCATGCTTGTCTTACCTCTTTGCACCATATACCTAGTGCCATGAATTTTGCCATTGTTGCATCATATTATTCATGCACTTGTGTTTCTAATGGTTATGTGCAAGAGAAGAGAACCATCATGATGGATGATGTGTTTATCTACCATGCGCATACGTTCTTTGTTTTGTTGTGTGCATGTGTAGGATACTTGGACTTTGTGTCGACTTCCGCTTCACGTGAGTTGACCATTCGATCTCTTGAGAGCGAACCACCTTCTACCACGACGATTCTACATCACACTTTCTTGTACTTCGGCATTGTGAAGGACGCACAAGGACACGCTTTCACGGTGATATCCTTCTCTTTAGAGAACCCCCAAACCATGATCATGGATATTATGGATCATGCTACTTGTGTTGCTTTCCCCATGAGACTTATTGTTCATCTTGGATCACTTGATTGCACACTTGTTAGAGATCTTGCTTCGACTTGTCATTTTAACCATTCCATGCATCATGATATATATGCCTTGTGTATTGCATCCAATTCTTGGATTATTTGCTCCTCTCATATGTTTGGTTGCAACAATGTCATCACTTCACATATGCCATGTCCCATTGCTTGTCACATGATTGACTTGATTGCCTCACACATGATGAACAATTGCTCTTTCTATTGTGTTGAGTGCCACACTATGTTCACTACACCCTATGCACATTATGCTTGGATTGTCTTGCACTTAACCCATGTGTTTAGACATCTCATCTTCTTAGGTGTTGTGAATGATTCCTATGCCTACCATAGACCTTTCATTGAGCGCTTTGCCCATGCTTGCTATGAACTTGAGGTAGATGCTTATTCTCTTGACACACATATTTGCATCTCTACCTCCCATTTACATGCTTGTCCCCATGATATCTTTGCTTGTGCTCGATTGATATACTTACTTGCCATGTCTCAATCCTTTGTCACGCCATATGCTTTGCATGATAACGACACTTGTTTGGTGAATCACCTCTTGAATGCTTGGTTTTGCATTAACGCTAACCACATTTGTTTTTCCAAGTGTTTGTTGTCCTTACTCCTTTTGAAGGAATCACAAGACGGTGCGACATTGGAGAGTGCCCATTTCGAGCTTCAAGATGACAAGTACTTGGTGAACGTCCACTTCTACACGGCGAAGCCATCTCTTTCCCATGGTGATTTGGTTTTCGATCCGAGGTCGGATCTTTCCCAAGGGAGGGGAGATGATGCGGAGCATCCTATGGACATCACCATGTCAAGAGTTCGTTTGGCAACTGACACGTGCGACATCTACTTCACATACGCAAAGGTGAATCATCTCCTTTACACGTGCTCACTTGACCCCTTCGAGGATGGTATACTACTTGGCACTTCTTCCGTGTGCATGCATAGGTATTTTCGGAGCTTCACGGATGCTGAGGAGGAGTGCGAGCGCCAAGGAACAACTACACCATCCGCGAGGGAAGCCTGGAAGCGACGACGGAAGAAAACGGAGCTGCTGAAGCTCCAGCGGCCGGACATCCGGGCCAGAGGCCGGACATTCGGCGCCTGTGCAGCCGCCAAGGAGCTGCACCAATAGACGGCCAACAGCATCAACGGCCGGACATCCGGCGCCAGCCCCGGACATCCGGCGCCTCGCCAAAGCCCGGACATCCGGCCCTTCCCCCGGAAATCCGGCATCGACGACAGAACGCACCCGAAGTTTGGCCACTTCAGCCCAGACATGCGGCCCGAGCCCCGGACATCTGGCGCCTCGCGAAGCCCCGGACATCCGGCCCCCAGCCCGGACATCCGGCGCCTGCCTGCGCGCAGCCACATGCCAAAGGCCCATGTATCTCTCTTTCCCAATTACCCCTTCATGGCTTAGACTATATATACTACTCCCCCTCCTCCTAGTTAGGGTTAGCAAAGGATTAGCTCATTTAGAGATAGAGCTTTGCTCATCCATATTGGATCTACTCCACGAGAGAGACTGCGGCCCCTCTACGGAGAAGATCCACCTTGGATTGAAGATCCCTCACGGGAAGATCCCCTCGTGGATTCAAGACCTCCTCACGGAGAAGAACCGATTACCGTTTGTATTGTCCGTTGTTGACTTTGGATCTTGTATCTTACCTTTGTGTTCATCGATCTAGCGCATGTGTGATCTATTCTTGCTGGTTGTGTGATTTCTCTCGTGTTCCTCTCGTGTTTCCCTCGTGTTTCCCCTCGTGTTCATCACGTTCCTCGTAGGGATCCGCTCCTTTCATGAAAGATCGGCCATCTAGGGTTCCACCCTACATCAACATGGTGTTTGAGAAACAGATGACCGAGACACAGCCTTTCAGAAGCGTTAGCACCTTACGATGGGTAGACAGTACCACCTACATCCCCTACATCTGCTAGTCTACCACTGTAAGAGTTCACGCGACTTAATCAACTATGCTAGAGCCCATAATAGCTTGTGGCTGCACACGAAAGTTTCTAGCATGAATAATCTTATGATCCCCTTGAGCCAAGGTGGCATTCCATAGGAGAATCACACGGTACCCCAGGATTTCCAAAAAAATACAGGCAATCACTGGATTCCCCAGGTGCCTCAGTCCACCCAGATGTGTATTAAAGTTGCCACCTTAAGTTGAACCATTAAGTAACAATCTCACATCTGTCATGGAATACACTCAAACCCAATCCACGTCTACGAGCATAGCATGGCAATATAAGCATAACGTAATAGTAACTCCCAAGGTTTGAATGCAGGGCAATAGGTTCCTACCTCATCAACTACTTCTCAATACCCACATGTTATCAATCCTACTCATGCAATGTTTGAGGGTGAAACTAATACGTAAAAACTGGGTATGGAAGGGATATGATCAAAGTGTGAACTTGCCTGTACTGTTGATGAAGATGATTCGCGCTCAAAAATCTTGATAGTTCTACTCGTCACACTCCGGTCAATCTATCGTAAGTAAGCAATAGTAACCACACATAAGCAATCACTCAAAAGATCGGAGAGAACGAAGAAGAACATTCGGAAAACATCAAAACCAAGCAAATAACCCTTGCAACATAAAACAATTCCTAACAGTACCAAATTATGTGAATTTGGCCTTATCAGAAAGTTTAGGTCAAGAGCTTCGATTTGCAAAAAGAATCAACTCAAACGGATCTACGAAACTCAAGTTACGATCAAAAAAAGATTCAAATACAATTCTGTTTGAAATCAAATTTTAAAAATTTCAGAAACTTGTTCAAGTTGATTAACATGATAGAGGGGATCAAGACGAAGAAGTGGGCGTTGGTTTCATTTAATTTGGACAAACGGTGTAAAAGTTGTGCTAATTTGAAACAGAGGGACTAAACTGTAAAAGAAATACTACAAATAGGCCCCTGGACAGAAAATAAAAATAAAAAGAAAAACCTAAAGAACGAACGTTCCTTACAGAACGCTAACGAACGAAAATCGTTCGCTGTGAAGACCCAACCAGCGAACGTTCACAAAATAACTAGATTAAAAGAAAACCGGGTTTTAGACGAAAACCGAACCTTAAAGAAAAACCGTTCGAACCGGGTTCGGTTTATTTTCGGTTCAAGAGGGTTCGACGCCGGTGGCGGTTTACCGCGGCGGTTGGATCGGATCGGTGGCGCGGCGGCTCCGGCGACGAGGGCGGCAGCGGCAGAGGTGCTACTGCTCAAAATAACTAGATTAATTTGAATTCAAACAGTGCTACTGCTCTAATAAAATCCAATAAAATCATTTTTTAAAATACCAAAATGATTTCAAATTAATTTTTTTCTCCAATTTTCTATTGTAGGGTATCATGTTACCCTATTTTCCATATATTTTATTTTTTTGGAGAAAATATAATTTGAATAAAATCCAAATAACTCCGAATTGAAAATAATTCCCAAAAGGACTTTAAATTTGATCCTTTTAAACTCCCAACTCATATTTCATATGTTTTGAAGAAGTCATTTTATCTTCTCTCATGAAAATCATTGAGTTGCTTGAAGTTTGAGAATTTGAAATATTTCCAAATGAAATTCAAATATTTTCAGAACCCTTTTCATTTTATTTAAATGGAAGAAGTCATGTCATCTTCTTTCTAGGGTTTTGTATCTGAAAGAATTTGAATTCACGGAGATCATAAAAGCAAAATGAAAGTTTGGGAAAGTCCTTTTATTCCCTCTCATTTAACTTTCAAAAAGTTTCGAATTTCACTCAATTTCACACAATCAATCAAACAATCAATCGAATCTATCTATTTATTATAACATTCTAAAATTTAGAATTTTGGAATGCTACACGCTGCAGCATCTGTTATTGAAGGCAGTTGACGATGGGCTCCTCTTTCCACAGCTCCATGTATGCCGACGATGTGGCCATCTTCGTCAACCACATCAGAAACGAAGTGGAGGCGCTACGTCTAATTCTAAGTGCCTTTTGGGAGGCCATCGGTTTGCGAGTGAACTTCCAAAAGAGCACGATCTTGCCAATTAATGAGGAGCGCTTTGACGTGGAGCATGCGACGGCACCACTCGGAGCACCATGTGGCAGCTTCCCATGCAAATTCCTAGGGCTTGTGTTGTCTCTTCGCAAGCTGCACAAGATTGACTTCCAGCCGCTCTTAGACAAACTGCTGGCTCGGCTAGCATGATGGAAGCTCAAGATGTTTGCTGCGGCTGGAAGGCTAGTGCTCGTCAACGCCGTTCTCACCGCCTTCACCACCTACTGGATGTCAATACAGGCTCTACCTCCCTGGGTGCGCAGGCAGATTGACAGACTCAGGAGGGCATGGCTTTGGCGGTGCCAAGAAGAGTGCCACGGTGGCCATTGCAAGGTGGCTTGGGCCAGGATCTACCGTCCAAAGGAGCTGGGCAGGCTCGGGATCCTCGATCTCGAGCGGTTCGGGTTGGCGCTACGCCTGCGGTGGCTTTGGCGCGAGCGCACGGCCACCGACAGGCCATGGATTGGGCTGCCGGTGCCCTGCGGCCACTTGGAGCGCACCATTTTTGCGGCGGCGACGCGCGCACGGCTAGGGGATGGGAGGACCGCTACCTTCTAGTACGATAGTTGGATGCATGGCGAGGAACCATGCTTGGTTGCCCCGGTGGTTTTTTCGCTAGCTCGGCGGATGCACAGGACGGTGCGTGACGCCCTCACCGACGGTCGCTGGGTGCAAGATGTGAGCGGTCGTGTCTCCCTGGACCTGCTGCCTGAGTTCGTCTCTCTATGGACTAAGGTTGCGGCTGCAGGTCACCTGAATGGGGGGCAGGACGATTTCACTTGGCAGCTCACTGAGTCCGGAGTCTTTAGCACCGCTTCGGCCTACCGCCTGCAATTCATGGGCTCGACCAGATCACCTTGCATGGACGCGATATGGAAAGCATGGGCTCTTGCCAAGATTAAGCTGTTTGCATGGATGCTCTCCATTAACAGACTGCTTACTGCGGATAGGCTATTGGCGAGACAGTGGCCTAATAGCTATTTATGTCCGCTGTGCATTAGGAACTTGGAAACCAATGCTCAGTTGTTCCGGGAATGCCCGTGGTCAAGGGAGTTGGGGAGGAAGGCGGCGAGCGCTTCCGATTGCCTTCTTACCTCCCGGATCGAAGGAGCACAGCGGCGTGTACCCATGAGTGGCTTCAAGACCTGGGAGGAGTGGCAATGCACGCCAAGAAGGCAAGGTCCGTGGCACTGCTCATTGCGTGGACGATCTGGAACGAGAGAAACAACAAAAAATTTAGAGGCAAGGAACGCTCGACGCAGCAAGTCCTAGCTTACATCGGTGATGAACTCATCACTTGGCAGCTGGCCGTGGGTAGGCATCTCATGTCGCGAGAGTAGTGCCTTTTTTTTGTCTTTATTTTTTTTCGAAAAGTCTAACGCCCACACGTGTGGGCGTTAGCCAACTCGCGCACACGCATCTGTTGCCGTCCAGTAGCTACTGCACGAATCTTGACACGATCTGGCTGATTTCGTGTGCCACGTAGGACAAGTCGATTGTGTGGTGTGTAAGAGGGGTCGCCCGCACGCCGGTTTCCTCTCCGCTGTCAACGGTTGCCACTCGGGGGCGTGCGGTGGGACTGCGGTTGCGCCCGCACGCGTCGCCCGAATGCGGTTGCCGTCTAGCACGGCATACTTCACACCCCCATCGTGCGCGGTTCCATTTACTCCCCCACTTCTCTACTCACCCAACCCACCATCTGCAGCAGTTCATTCTATTGGAGGAGAAGCCGATAGGAGGAGGCGGCGGAGGCGGAAGCGTCGACGGCATTCGCGGCCGTCGGTGAGGCTTGCCGGACCAGAGAGTCTACGCCGGAGTGCCCGCAGCTTGAAGGTAATGCTCCTACCCGCGCTGACATTCCTCCCTGCATTTTATCCTCTCCCCTCTGCGGTGGATTTCTCCACTCGAGATTCATTGTGATTATGGCGTAATCGCGGTGCTCCGGCGTTCCCGTCGGCGTCGGAGTCCCGTGTTTGCCGTTTAGGATGGCATTGCGTAGGTTCATCGCCACCGCGGTGGCAGTGATGCCGGTGTGGCTCGCCATGTCCGCAACCACATCCGGGTGTTGCGGTTCGATTTGAGCCGGTGTTTTTGTAGTTGTTAGTCATGCATTGCCCTGAAATGTTGTTGCCATTGGTGCAGGAAGTTTTTTGTTGGTTAATTTCAGGGTTTGTTAGTTGGGATTGAACCCTAGATCTAGGTAGTTGTGTTTCAAAGTGAATTACAAAGGCAGCCATAGTAGTTCCAGGAACTGTATGCACTGGAAGGCAACTAATTTCGTGATCAACCGTGTCAGTTGCCACAAACATGCTTGCCATGTGGCAACTAATTTTGTGAACACACAATGGCTGTTGCCATGCTGTAGGCAGCATAATGGGGTAAATTCATTGTATTGTAAACTGAATTTGCGTTTTGCCTTCTGACTTGTGATATATGAACATACATGGCAACTCGTTTTTAATACGAGGTCAGGGTGTGTTTTTGCCAGATTTACATGCTGTGTGGTGGATGTTTTTATGCACTTTTTGAGTTGTCCTGCACTTTTAACATGGCAATTTGAACCTACAACACTTGCCTGTGAAGATATGGCAACTCATTTTTATATCAGGACAGGGTGTCAGTTGCCACATTATATGTTTGTGCATTGTAGTATGTGTCCCTTTTTGTTTCTAGTTTCTTTTGAGTTAACATGGCAACTTCAACATTTTGTTAAATTGCCTTATGAACTGTAGATTTTTAATGAAGCCAATGTGTTTAGTTGCCACATTTATCGTTGGACAATCGTAGGGGGTGTGGGTGTTCATAGTTACGTACTGTCTTGAAATGCTATTTTGCGAGCAGTGTAGGAAGTTTTTTGTTGACGAATTTCAGGTTATGATAGTTGCCAATGAACCCTAGATCGAGGTAGTTGTTTTTCAAAGTGCAGTAAGAAGGTAGACATGATAGTTTCAGTAACTATCTGCACTGGATGGCAACTAATTCCCTGATCAACTGTGTCAGTTACCACAAATATGTTTTCCATGCGGCAACTTTTTGTGTGCACACAATATGGCCGTTGCCATACTGTAGGCCTAATAAAGTGTAGTAAATAGGTAGTCATGGCAGTTTCAGCAAGTAAGTGCACTGGAAGGCAACTAATTTCCTGATCAAATGTGTCAGTTGCCGCACAGTATGATTATATGTGGCAAGTATTTCTGTTACCACACTAAGGTTGTTGCCATGATATAGGCAGGATAATGCGGCAAATTCTCTGTACAATATACTCACTTTTTGTGTTTTGCCCATACTAACTTGTGATATCTGAACATATTTTTGGCCGTACTACATGGCAACTCATTTTTTAATATGAGGCCAGTTTGTGAGTTGCCACATTACATGTTGTTGAGTAGATGTTTTCAACGCTTTTTGAATTGTCTTGCATTTTTAACATGGCAATTTCAACCTAGTACATTCGCCTTTGAATATGTGGCAACTCATTTTTTGTATGAGGACAGAGTGTGAGTTACCACATTATATGTTGCCACATTATATGTTACCACAATATATGGCAACGTAGTACTTTTTGCCACTTTCAATTGAGCCTTTGTGGCAAGTACATTCTGTTTGGGTGGCAACTGCTTACTTCATACTTTCATTTTCACCCTGACATTTTTGCTTTGTTCTTACATCAGCAGAATGGCTTGTGGTGATCACCAACACGATGATGATGATTTCATGGAGTTACCGCGGCAGAATCGCGCAACTAGACGGACAACAGACGGCGATGAGGTAACTGTCCACCCCCCCAGCCCCACTCCCCCCATATGTTTTGAATGTCATGTTGAGTTTGCAATCATCTGATAGGGTCTAAACCTGCATGATGGTGAAATATGGCAACAAATGATCATTTCTCTGTTTTGCAGAAGAAGAAACGTAATCGCAATAGGGCTTCACAGGAACGCCTGACTATATTGACCGAGGGATTCACCGATGACCAGAAGGGAGCTGCTGCTGAGTTGGGGATGCAGGCTCTGATGGATGTTCGGTGCAAGAATCTAGTGAATCCTGTATGCGACTGGCTCGGTGAGATTTACGAGCCTGCCTCCAGGGAATTTATGATTCCGGGACGTGGAAGACTGCCTTTAGACGAGGAATCCGTGTTCTGCACGTTGGGTGTGCCCCGCGGAGAGATCAAAGTCCCGTATGAGGTCAATAATACAATTGAGGAAACGTTGTTTGCCCGTTTGTTTCCTGGGTTGACATCCATGCCGAACACGACCGTGCTGGCAAATTCACTGGAGGGCATGACAACCCATGGCGAGGTTTTCAAGATGAAGCTACTCATGTACCTGATCTCAGCTGTTTTTGCGCCGACCACATCTCTTCGCCCAGGCAACAAATGCTTCCCCATCCTGGTGAATTTTGTATCTCTACTCCTTCATTTTTCCTTCAATCTTTTGACTCCTATGTCATCTATAAGTTAGTCACTGCCAGTTTTTTGATGTTTTCCCATTTTGATTTCTGATGCAGCAACTTCTTGTCCTGAAATTTGTGTCGTGCAGGCAAAACTGAAAGAAGTGAAGAACATGAATTGGTGTAAGTTCATTGCGGACTTCCTGCATGATGCATTCTCAAACAAGATGTACCAGAAGGGTTGTCGGCTCCATTTAATGGTATTTTTGTACTACTCTTTTTGCAAACACTCCTAGCTCCTTGAGCATGCATGGCAACCATGATGGTGACATTGTGGCAGATGCCACCATAACAAGATGGCAACTGCCAACATAATTAGATGGCAACTAACAGAAATACATGGCAACTCTTTTCCTTCTTCATGCCTTCCAACTTGATGATTGACGGATCATGCGGTAGCTTCTTTTTTGCAAAATACCATGATGGCAACTCATATTTTTTCTTTTTAAATTGTTCTACATCAGCTCATGTACGTCGATCGTCTTGATCTGTCTACTGTGGACTTTACTGGGATAGGAGGCCCGCCGCCTCCACACAAGTTTGTTGTTTCTGCGTGGACTTACGTTGCTGTCAAGGCGGTGCTTGCCGCGGACAAGATAACTGATACGAAATACGGGAAACTGCAGGTTAGTTCTGGCTTCTTTCTTTGCACGATATTCTTTCATTTTTGACGCTGCATAACATATGAAAAAATCCCCATACGGCAACCGTCCGTGGCCAACAAGAGATGACTACCTTGTTAGCCATGGCTGTCTGCGCATGGTATCCATGTCTTACGCCACATGGCAACTTTGCCACTCATTTTGAAACTTCTATCCTACACCTCTTTTTTGTTGCAATACATGAACTGTTAGTTAGTGTTCGTTGTTTTCTATCTTTACATGCTAGCTGTTTTTTTGGTTTTTTCCAGCTGATGGCCAAGCATGCTATAGACTACAGCGTGTTTGGTGGGCCTCACAACTTTGGAAAGTGGATGGACGTGCACTCATCTCCGTCTTGTCCTATTGAGGTAATCAAGGATATATATCTATGGTTTGTGTTTGGTTTATTTTGATCTTGTGCACGCGACTTTAATACGGTTCGTTACTGCTGCTTCTTGTTTCGCGCACAGGCGAGGGCACCTGTTGAGCATCTAATTGGGCAGTTTGCATCCTGAATGACCAGCTTGCTCGGGAAGTTGGTTGAGGGTTGGACGTCCCTTAATGGCTATGACAGCGACGCGGTTGCGAGGCAGTTCACTCCATTCGTTGCAGAACGGACACATCGGCCAACTGGTTACCGTGGTCGGTACGACTACAACAGCTCGCAGGAGCTTCCCGACACACAAGATGAACTAGATGGAGATGCTGCTCTCGACAAGGATGACGACGATGACATGGAGAACGTGCAACATGACACCGACGATGATGAACATGTCGACGTTCGTGCAGGTGGTAAGAAGGGCAAGGGTGTACCAGATGTCCCCTCACCGGAGAAAGTCAAAGAACAGACAGCTGCGAGAGGCAAGTGGGTGTCGCCCTCAAAGAGGGGGAGGGATCCAGAGGAGGTTGGGCAGGGCTCTCCTGTCAAGAGACCTAGGACCGATCCCTTAGCTGCTAGGAGGAGGTTCGACTTCTATTTTAGTGTTTTGTTTTGTCTATCCTTTCGAACAGACTGACCCCCTTTTTCCATTTGTTTTTGCTAAGCGTGGCAACGATTTTCGCGTCTCACACTTGGCACCTTTTTTTGCCTCTTTCTTATATGTGCAGCGAGGCGACAGCTGGTGGACGAGCAGTTACGAAGAAACAAGCACCAACGCCAACCCATGTTTCTGCTCGATTGAACAAGGGCGCCCCTATTGCTGGTGACACGCATTCCACTAGGCCATCTCCTCGTACGTCGATGTCCAACACCGGTGATCCTGTCGTGTTGCCAGATTTGAGGAAGACAGTCAAGAAGTAGGTTATCCATGTTCTTTCTTCATTGCCATATTGCTATAATTTTGCCTTTCAATGCAGCTGTTCGGCTTGCCACATGGGCTACTACCATCAGTCCCACATCGCAACTGTTGTTTCTCCCATGCTCTATTTCTTCTTACTACATGACAACTCCTGCTTGTTTTGCATGGCAACTGCTAACCAGGCAAAATGGCAACTCTTATTCCACCTACATGGCAACTACCAGCTTTTCCATCTGTTTTGTGCACTCATCCACACCTAGTTTTGAAATGGCAGTCCTGGCGCATCACACATTTTCTTACATTTTTAAGATGTCTAACATGGCAACTGCTGCTTGTTATGCATGTCAACTGCTGCTTGTTATGCATGGCAACTGCTAACTGGTCCACATGGAAACTCTTATTCCACCTACATGGCAACTATCATCTGTTCATCTAACAATGTTCGTGTGTTTTTTTTGGGTGAAGAAGACTACCACACGCGTGACGAAGCAGAACCCCAGAGACCCACTCGAACGCATACACTCAAAGTTGTCGACAGGTGGCAACTCGGACGTTCATGAGGCGCCAGTGCACAAACCTGCTGCTGCACCGTCCATTGTTCCCACTAGCTCTAATGCTAGCGGCCGAACATCTCCGCCGGTTACAGATGTGCAGGCTACGACAGCAGGCATCCGTACATCTGGGAGTGACAAGTCGGTATCTGCCAGGACTGCTGAAATATTGCCCACTCTGCTAGCAATGAAGGATGCTGTTGTGAGCCATGCGACCCGATCAGCAAGTGGTGAAGTGGACGCCCCCGAGATCAACCTAAGCAAGGAAGATTCCCGCTCATCTGACACAGATTCCAAGCGCGTGGGTGGTGGCACTTCTTCGTCCACGAAAGAAGGGGCTGAGGCGACAGTTCATAACGATATGCCATCCATAGGTGAGATTCTTGGCACAACAGCTCCAGCTTCTTGTGCTCCAGAGGTTGCCAAGGTGACCGTAACGCGAGATGGTCTTCCACTTAGGCGTCGTAGCCCCCGCAAGCAATCTGCAGACACACCCAACGCGCCTGCTGTAGCTAGGAGCAGCAGAGATGACTCTGGTTATGTGCATGCGTCCACACTATTCCCACCACCTGCCAGAAGCAATGTTATGGAGAGAACGGAAGACCGGAGTACAACCGACCCAGGTGGCAAGCCGGGCACGACTGACGGAGGTGAACGTGCGGAGCAGACTGCGTCTTTACCCGCAGTGGATAACCCCAGCTTAAATCTGCGCCCTTCTAAGCTCCCAGTCAACATCGGTGTCCCCTACAGCCCAAAAAAGAAGATTGTCAAGAAAGTTGTGACTGATACTGCTGACAGCACGCCCCGTCCTACGAATAAGCCTGATGACTCTGCAGCAGCCGATGCAGAAATGTTTGTTGATCTTTCACCCTTGGATTCTGCCCAACAAGCTGTTCGCGGTCCGGCCAGTAGGCAGGAGAGGCACCCAATGGCCTTCACCCCACCGAGCTGTAGCCTTGGCATTGATCGCAGTCAAGATGAACCAGTGGTGCAAGATCGTCCACCAGTTGCCTTTGCTTTCCCGACAGGCATGGCCCCAATGATGGCGCAGCCAATGGTCGAGGGCAAGAAGGCTATGAAGTTCGCAGAGCCGGTTGTGCAAGGTACATTTCTTTATGCGTTTATCATATTCGTGTATACATCTTTTTAGTCTGACTTTTGTTCCAAGCATTTTTTTGGGTTCTCACTTGTGATGGCAAATGTTATCTGATGGACATGGCAACTGGATTTTCTTGCACGCTGTCACCTACATTTTTCTGTTGCCATACTCCATTTTTCCATTCTGCAAGCACATGGCAACTGCAGTTGATACATCATGGCAACTGTAGTTGTTGTCACATGGCAACAACAATGCATTGCACATGGCAACTAGAGTTGCCTGCACATGGCAACTCCCTACTTTCTGTGCCTACATCTCATATTTCTGCAACCTTTATTTCAAACTAGATTTGTTTTGTTTTCGAAGGATTCCTAACCCACCTTTTTGATCCGTGCAGCCACCCCTGAGGAGATTACGCCGTCACTTGATGAAGCTTACCGCAGGATTGAGGAGGCAGCATTGCAGAGGAGGTCCTCACGAGGTCAGGGCCAATCAAGTTCCAACGTGCCTGCTGAGTCCGTATCTGAGGATACCATTAGAAGTGCCACCCCTGGTTCAGTGAGGCAGCGTAGGGTAGTTCACGCGCCACCCGCGGATGATTATGAGCCGGAAGTCAAGGCCACAAAGGATCAGAACCAGCTGTATGAAATTGTCAAGCGCTTTCGAAATGCGAGGTCCAACAGCAATCACATGAAGGAGCTGAAAGCGTAATGACCACACCCACATAAACCTCTCATTTGCTTTGCTCTTTTTACTATTCATCCTTTTGATATTTCTAGATATGCTCCGTTTACGTTTTATTTCTTTTTTTCACTTAGTAGACATGATTCTTTCATGTTATATCATTTTCATACAGCTCATGTTTGGACAGAACCAAGATCATACAATGTGATGCGCCGTACGTTGACCTGGGTGATCTTGCCGAGTCTGTGAGGCCACTCGGTAAAATGTCGAAGAATGTAGTTGCATGTGGGATTGACTTCATCAACAGGCATATGGATATGTCTCCCGACGAAACAATCATGCAGTACACTGTGACGTGCAAAATATGGGATGGTGACTTCCACCACAAAATCCTGAGGAAGCATTTTGCTGCGCATGGTGATTTCAAGCTCACAATGAAGAAATGTGTGAGTACTCCTTCCTTTTTTGCACATTTTTCCTCCCATGTTATTTTTTTGCCAGTAGCTATGCTTCAGATGTGGGCTACACCCTGTTTTGTGACAGCTGTTTCATGTGGCAACAGCTGCCATGTAAAATGACTTCTGATTGGCTTTCCTAATACAACCTATGTGGCAACTTCAAACTAAAATACATGGCAACTTTGTTCATACATGGACGGCAACTTCTTTTAATTACCCACTACAACTAAACATTATATGTTGTTCCACTTTTCTTGGACCCTTGATGCTTTCGTAGTCACTCACGTGCCTGTTAGTGTAACCGATGATATCTTTACATGTCATTTTCCCAACTACATCATTTATGTTTCTTAATGTGAGCTCTGCTTCTTTTCTTTCCTTCATTTTTTGTTTGCAGGTCTTGTTCCCCATGTTCCAGGAGCTTGCACCACACGACCCACACAACAAGTGTGGTCACCACTATGCGATCTGCCTTGACCTGAAGAACCAATGTTTTGAGGTGCTTGATTCAATGCGTTCAGAAGCTGATGCAGACCTTACTATGCATGCTGAATACTTCATCAACAACCTCAAAGAGACATGGAACCGTCACTATGAAAACTCAAAGGTCCGGATCAGACATTTTCCAATTGAGTATGTGGCGACTACGAAGCAAGGAAACCGGTATTTTCCCATCTTTTCTTCATGTGTCCTCCAAACCAATGCTCACCCTCTCTTTTTGTCACCTCTGAATTGAAGTTTATGATTTTTTCTATATGTTCTTGTGAGTTAACCTGACTCTTTTCTTGATTAGGCACAACTGCGGCTTCCACACGTTGGAATACCTTGCAAAGTGGGAAGGTCGACGGGTTCCTGTCGTCACAGCTGCAATGGTCGTCGAGCTCCGCAAAATTTACACATGGAACTGGTTGATGAATGAAGATTTCAACACGCGGTCCAACGCACGTGAGTTCATAGAGGAAGCTGTGAAGAAAGCCGCCAAGAAGTACAAGTGATCACGTGGTGCTCCTGACCGAACGCCTACCTTACATTCTGTTGCCGAGGAATGTAAGGTATTACCTTGTTTTTTCAAAACTATGTCCGTGTAATATGCTATGACTGCATCTCCCCGTAGCCTAGTATACAGTGGTGGCGTGTGAGTGACATTTGAATAGTTTGTAATATATGTGTGGATGTGAACCTACTTAGGTTTGACAGCAGATACGTTTATGTGTTTTCAGTATTATTATGTGCTTGTGGGTTGGTAGTACCAGCATGGTGTTTTGAATGCGTCCTTGATGTCTGAAAACATGGCAAATGTAGTTGATCAGTCATGGTTAGTGAAAGTTATCATTCTTTCTTGTTTGGCTTTTTGGTTTTTTTGCACTGCTAACTATACCGGCTAGCATGGTAGTTTGATCACGGAGCAGTAACCTGTGCGGTTGCTACACGAGACCGTTTCAGCTTGTTTCCCATAGTTTGCACCACAATACAATATGTGTGACTAAAATGCGCTGATTGAACATGGAAATCTACGCGGTGAAGATTCAGTACAACTAACATGGCATGTTCAGTACAACTAACATGGCAGATTCAGTAAAAAATAACATGGCAAATTCAGTAAAAATAACATGGCAAATTCAGTAGAAATGGCATGGCAGATTCAGTAGAAATGGTATGGCAGATTCAGTAGAAATTGCATGGCAGATTCAGTTCAAGTAACATGGCAAATTCAGTGCCATACACGTGGCAACTGCAGCTATTCCTTCATGGCATTTTTACTTCAGATTCTGATGCACCTGAAGAATCATTCTCCAGTTTTTACAAAATTTAGAACATCTAGATTACAAATAAAATGTCACCATGGACCAAGTCAAAGTGCTCCAATGTTGTTTACGGATTGCCCGTCCCTTTCTTTGGTTTCTTGTGTTTTGCTTGAATCTCCAATCCCGATTTGTATCTTATCTCTTTTGGACGCCCTTTTGTGATGGAACGGGGCGGGTTCCTAACCTGTGTTTGTGTGCTTTCTGTTCCAGATCCTACCTCCGAGTTTTCAGATGATGGCTCTGTGGACGAGGGCACACTTGATGTGCGGGGGAACCTGTGTAAGGCTTCCTCAGCTTTCCTCTTCTTGATCTCATCAAGCTCTCTTTTGAGGGCCTTCCTGTGTTTTTCTGCGACCCTTGCTGTCTCATCACTCTTGCACGCTTCAATTAGTTCAGCATAGTTATTTGTCAACACAACGTGCCTCACGGCTTCCATGGTTGATTCTGGTCTCTCATCATGCACGGCCAAAACTGCGTTTGATGTTTGCGGCGCCAATGCGTCGTCAGCGTCCCAGGTCCATCGCCGCCTTATGAAATGGCGGGGCATTCGTGTCACCGCGTTCAAGTCCATTACTTTTAGAATGTGACAGCACACAATCCCGTCCCGTTCGAATTTGCAGCATTGGCAGTAGTATTCGCCTTCGCTTATCGATGCCTTCACAAAGTAGTTCCTTCCCTTGTCTGGGTCTTCAGGTTCTGAATCCGACATGCCCATGATAGAACACACCTTGAATGTATGTTCGTCCACCTGGAAAGCCGTGTACTTGTTGGCACGCTTTATTTCTTCCTGGAATCTGCAAGTTTTGTGGTTTTTGTTAAACTCTTGTGTGAAGTTTTTTGTAGCACCTTTTGTTTGTTGTGGCCAATGGAATTACAATTCGTTCAAACATGGCAACTACAGTTCATTAAACATGGCAACTGTAGTTGAGTAAACATGGCAACTGCAATTCATTTAAACATGGAAACTACATAACAACTTCAATTTGGCATTTGCATTCCATACCATCATGGCCAGTGGAATTTACATTTCATTAAATATGGCAACTGCAATTCATTAAACATGGCAACTGCAGTTCATCAAACATGGCAACTGCAGTTAAGCAAACATGGTAACTGCAGTTGAGTGAACGTGGCAAACTGCAGTTCATTAAGCATGGCAAACTGTAGTTCATTAAGCACGGCAACTACATATCATGTTTACTCTGTACCTAATGGCTACTTTTCAACACAATCATCATTTTCAAATAAGCATTTCAACTGCATTGCATTCTACATGGCACCTGGTACCTTCATGGTTTGTGCAAATAAGATTGTAACACAACTGACTTACTTGTTAAAAATCGTGTTGGTGTATATCTTGCTCATCTGCCTCTCCATTGGTAAATACGTTAGCAATTTTGGCTGCTTGAGCGCGGTGTTTGCTTCTTGCTGTAGCTCGGATCCCAGTATTTTTTGTTGCAAAGCGGTGTACTGCTTGGCAAACTGTAGCAATGAGTTGCCAGGGCTCACGTACCGCTTCAAAACAGCATTGAACCCCTCACTGCGCTGTGTAGTCTGCAGAAACGGGAAGAAGCACTGCATGAAGTAGGCCGGCACCCAGTACATTCGCTTCTCCCACAAGCTAGAAAGCGTCTCGTGGTCTTGGACTTGATATGTTTCAATCATAGCCATCCAGCTCCTTTCAAACTCCTCCACCGTCAAGCTGTGGTCCACGCACAGCTCGAATGCCTTGTGCAGGTCTGGACGGTCAGCAAAGAACGGTCCTAGTGTCTCCTCAGCCTTCTTTATAATGTGCCACCTGCAGTGCCTGTGCACTGCCAACGGAAAGACCTCCTCTATGCCTGCACGCATGCTAAAATCCTAGTCTGTTATTATGTTCATCGGAGCAAGTCCACCCATGCACTCCAAGAAGGTCTTGAACAGCAAACGTACCCATCTGTGTCTTTGTTCCGAACGAGCCCGCATCCGAACTGCAATGACTAATTGTGGTTATTTATTCCTATGAATGGAGCGCATGGCATCTTGTACATATTAGTGAGATATGTCGCGTCGAAAGAAATGCAGTCTCGAAAATGTTTGTAGGCTCTTCTTGCAGCACCATCCACCCAATACATGTTCCTGACATGGTCCTCATGGTCCAATCTTAACCTGTAGAAGAAATCTTGATCTTCTTTCGCTTTCTCATCGAAGTAGGCTATCGTGGCTTCTATGTCAGCCAACTTGCTTTCTCTACGGTACTTTGCCTTTAGGTTTCTGATGTCTGCTGGTAGGTAGGGCATGCTACTCAAAGACCCCTTTTTGCTGTGGATGTGGGAGAGTATCTGCACCATTCTTGATGGACCGATGTTACAATCATGTAGCAGCTTTATGAATTTCTTCTCGAGGGGGTGAATCCTCTGTGGGCGGTCAGAAATTTTACCAGGTCAAACTTCTTTATTAGCTCGTGGTTGTGCTCGTCAAAATATTTAGTGACCACCCACTGTGCTCCATCTACGTTCAGCTTACACCGGACAGGGCATTCCGTCTTGACAATGACACCTCTCTTTCGTTCCGAAACGACAGGCGCATCACCTTTGCCCTTCTTGTTTCTTCGTGCCTTGTAGCACCTCATCTCACCTCTGCTGTACTCGTTAGTTTTTTTAGTTTTCCTATGGTATTCGGTGTTGACCGCAAACCCATGGAACTTTGCATATGTCTGGTAGAATTCCTTTGCATCTGCAAATGAATCAAATCTCTGCCCAAGATACGGTGGCTGGGGTACCATGATTTCTGATTGCCCGCCATCTTCATCCCCTTGTGCTTCGTCATCGGTTTCATCATTCACTTCAGTATCGGCGGCTGTTTCACCTGCTTGAGTGTTGCTTGTCTGGTGTGCACATGTGTGCTTGTCGGTATTGCTGGCACGATTGCCATTTCCGACACTGACTCGGCATTGTTTGTGGGATGAGTGTTGGCTGGCTGCTGGAACGCGTCTTCCGTGCGCTCAGAGCTCCCCGCAGTAGATGTCCCCGCGCCGCTGTTAATTGTAGTTGAAGGTCCTGCATTAAAAAATCAGGTACGAGCGTAAGATTTTGCTTGAATGTCATGTATATTGTAACGGAGTACAGCAACTGCATGTGATTTTGCATGACATCATTTCACACAGCAAGCCGTGAATCTGCATATGGCCATGCATGGCAACTGTAATTCTCCAGTAATGGCAGCTACAGTCCAACCACATGGCAACTACCGTTGCCAACACATGGCAACTAGCGTCTTTTAGCTTCAGAACTTGTAGCATATAGCAATGGCAGAAATAGTCCAACAAACATGGCAACTATTGTTGCCCACATATGGCAACCAGCTTCTTTCGGCATCAGAACTTGCAGCACATAGCAATGGCAGATACAGTCCAACATACATGGCAACTACTGTTGCCAACACATGGCAACCAGTATACTCTAGCATCAAAACTTGTATTCTAGGCTTGAGCTCAATACGCAAATGTGAACAATCATGAATGTTGCACACACTGTTATAGCAATCGGCAAATCCCGAAGACAATATACGACTCTTTTGCACATGACCACTTGGTAGAATTTTTTGTTTGTTTTTTCCACCACCACCGTTACAAATCTACTTTTCTTCACATGCTATTCCCCACAAAAGCAAATGCAGTACTATTTTCTGTTTTCACTTTTTTTACCTTGTTGTGCCGCATGTGCCGATCTTGTGTGGTCTGTCATTCCAATTTGATGTGCTCTATCTGCAATAGCGCTTTCCTACAACTGTGAAGCTTGCCATGAGATGTTTGCCGATGTGGTTCCACCGTAACAACCTGCAATCATGGTAGCAGTTGGTCATTGCATGGCAACTGTAGTTTGTTCAACATGGCACATGTAGTGGTCCAACCATGCCACACATATTTGTTCACACTTGTCATCCATGGTTGTTTAGACATTGCAGTCACATTTGATTATACATGGCAACTGCAGTTGTCCAGGCATGGCAACTGCAGTTTGTCCAGCAATGGCAACCGAAGCTGTCCAGGCATGGCAACTGCAGCTGTCATATATGTTCCTTTCTCCTAACTCACTGTCCACAACTTCACTTTCATGCACTCACCTGTGTACGACGTTGATGGCAGGTACATGGTTGCTGCCTGATGCCACGTGCTGCATGAAGGTCCTACATTTTTTCCGATATAACTCATGAGTCTTTTGTCATCCTTGCAAGTTTAATTTCATGTCCACAACAATAAGTTCCTTTTTCGTATGCGTTACCTTGATTTGCCACATTAGCTAGCTGAAGTTGGTTGCCCGTACATTTGTCAGCGTTAGCGCCCTGTGACGAAACTTGCCATGCTGCCCCCCTGATTGTGGTTTGGTCATAAGAACCTGCTAAAAAATAGATTGTAGGACATAAGTAGAATGACATCTTCATCATCAGGAACATGGCAACTGTTTCTTCTTTGTTTATCATGCATCGTACCGATGCCCGCGTAGTGCTCTAGTAGTGGCAGCAATGGCCCTGAAGAAATGAGTTGATTGTACTCCGCTGCATCCCAAGGTGGTGTTTCCGGCCTTTGAGAAAGCCAAGGATCAGTGCCATCTTCGTGATTTATTCTTCTGCTTTTTCTTTTCTGCCACTGTGCTTTTAGTCACTGCATGAACAAGAACGCATCAACAATCCGCAAAAAGCGTTCTTGTTGTTTGCACGTAGAAGATAACACGGCAATCTCATAACATTTCTTGCGTAGGCAACCAACACCTCATGGCAAGTAGGACATGCACATCCATTTTTCTTTTCCGAATTCTGGATGCCATCTATCATTTTGAAGCGATGGCAATAGAAAATAAAATAGGATGGCAAGCAATAATATAACATGGTGGCAACTACGGACAACGATAGATGGCAACTGACGTTAGATACAAGTGGCAATTATTTTTCCTCCCTCCCCATGCCAAATTCCTCCTTTCTCTCCCTATTTTATAGTGATTACTACGCTACCAACTACTCGCATCAAGCCAACCCAGAAGCTTGGCACAAGTCTAGCATAGTATATGGCAGATCTGGCGTATGTTGGTGGGCAAATGCAAAGACACACAAATTCGTGGGGTGTTTGCCGTGATAGCGTGGATCCAGTCGCCATCTTCGTGGGCAAATTTTGCAAATTCAGATTTCTG
>NC_057808.1:215670441-215688337 GCF_018294505.1 Triticum aestivum
GGAGATCGGAGATCCACCTGTTTTACCTCGTCGTCTTGGGAGGGCGGGGTTGGGGTGGGAGGGGGTAGGGGGGTGGGGTGGGTGGTTAGCAGTGGGCAAGGCGCTAGGGATCTGCTCTGGTTGCCATGGCAACCAGAGAAGGAAGGCGGAGGAGGTAGGGGATCGAGAGGTGCGAGACAATGGCGGCAGGGCGGACTGGGGATCGGAAGGAGCCCGGGACGACTGACGTGCTGGGTCGTGCGGGCAGCGCGGTCGTTTGGCCCGGACGTGTGGGCGGTTTTGCCACACACCGGACGTGTGCGCTGTGGCTGCGTGCGCCCGGACGCGGTCGTGCGGGCGGGTTCTTCTCCATGCCACACGAGGCGTGCGGCACAACCACCCGATACACCACACGTGTGGTAGTTATCGATGTCCTTTTCTTTTTGTGGCCGTGCTCACTTTTGTACAGTTGGCGCTCTTCTGCCGTTTCCTCTCATAATGAAATCACAGTTCTCCTGCGTTTCTTCAAAGAAAAAGGTAGTTGGATAGTCCCTCTCATGTCCAGGAGAGTTGATTCTAGAAGAATCAGAATAGAGAGCAGAAAAGCCAACTAAAGAAGAAAAAGAAAAAGGGCAAAAAACCAGGGTGTTACACAGTGACCACGCCGTTGGCATGCAACTCAGGCTATCACCACTCCACTCCCATCCAATTTCAAGCGGTGACCACACCATTGCATTGCAACTTAGGTGGTCATCAGGGTATCGACATCCAATTTCAGGCGGTGATCATGGGCATGGGATGGTACCCTAGAGTGGATCTACTCATATATGATCCAACTAGTTAAGTGCAAATACGTAAGTGCGCCAGGTCCTTGGTTCGACTCCAGGAAGTCAATTTTTTTGCTAATGTTTTGTTGCTCATTTGTTTTTTGTGTCACTGTCAAGTGGCCCCAGGCAGGGAGATGCTCACCTATAGTCACATCAATGCCACGCCACTCTTCTTCCACACTAAGCCATCTCTGCTCCCCATTCCAATCCCCAAATCCCCCCTCTCACTGTCGAATCCCGTCCGGGACTGCCGCCCCCTTCATCGCCTCTCATCTCCAAAGAAGATCGCCACCACCTTCATCATCATCGACCACCTCGAGAAACCCTAGGCAGGCTGAATCATCAAGACAAAATGCAGGTAAATCCTTCTTCCATGTCTTCGATTCCGATTTAAATCAAGCGTGCAATGGTTTGGATTCGCAGTGCAAAAAGTGTTTGGACACCAATGGTTTGTGCGATAATGGCCACGTAATGCATGTCAAACACTTCTTCATAAGCCTTCTAGTTGGCTTTGAAGACAGGATTATATGTTTTTTACATTGGCTGTTATGTCAATCATGGTGTGCCCAGATTGCTTTTAGTTACTTGATGAAACTGTACTGGTGGTCTATGACTTAGGTCATTGTTCAGGTCATGACCATGGCCGGCCTGCATGGAACTGACAAACAATCTAATTGATATGTAACATACATGCAACTAGTTTTGATGATTGCTTCATAATTACAAAAGAGTATTGATCTGATTTTAGATCATTCACATTGCTTTCTGAAAAATCCTAACAATATAAATTAGGACAAATGCTAAAAATAGAACATGACAGCTTTGTGAAATATATGCCACATAGTGCATATTTTTGTTAATGATTGAACAAGCATATTGATCTCTTGCACATTCATCTTGTTATTTTGTGCAAGTATGTAAAAAGAGTAAGCCATTGATAAATTTGTAAACATGCTCACATAGGCCACTGTGAATTAAAGGACAATTGATATATGTAGTTATTTATGACTTCTAAGTGTAACTATTATAATTTCCATTTATCCACAATTCATCTCATGCTTTGCAGAAAAAAAAACAAGTCCTGAAGAAGCTGGTCGATTTTTTCATTTCAAAAGACCTCTGATAAGCCTCAGCTTAAAACAAACCATGTCTTTCTTTTCTATTGTTCTCTCGTAAACTATAAAGGGAAAAAGTTTTTCACTGGACCAACTTGGAGAGAATTTGCCAAAGTATACAAATTCCAAGTTGGTATGAAGCTGTACTTCGATATTAGCACACATGGACCTCAAATTGATGTGGATGGACAATGTTCGAATCGTTCATCCCTGTAAGTGTTCTCAAACATACGTACCTTGCTTACGTAGACTTACTTTACTTGCATGTCCTTAATAGTCTGAAATATGAATATCTGCACATGTTCTCAATCTTTTTTTGTATATCTGCTCAGCTTACTATGCTATGTCGAAAGAAACACAAGAGATAATAGACAACATGCAACTCACTGCTGGAACCACATGTACATGAAAAGAGATGCAGTATGTTGTCACTTTTGTTGGCTCCGTTGACTCACTTGTGTGAATATACACACATGCACCAAGTTCTGCACCATACAAGCTACTGATGCACACTCTGACTGAGATGAACATTCAGAAGAAACTGTTGGTAATGATTTTATTTGTTTCAGCGTTCATAGCACAACCTTTGTTATTTCTAATATGCCATTTTTTCATACCATGTGAAGGTGTCCTGGATTAGGGGGTACTCACCACGTCGGCCTATTCTTCATTGGTCGCGCTGAGAACCATTGACAACTGAAGAATGGGCCACGTAAGCGATGGACCTCGGCATACTCAAGATAGAATCCTCCGAAGACTTGGCGTGTACTTCAAGGCATATTCTAATATTCGGCATGTTTATCTCAAGATGTAACTAACCATGTGTAACCCTAGGTGCCCCTCAGCCCCTATATAAGCCGAGGGTTTAGGTCCATAGAAGCATGTTAGATTCATTCATACGATCTTGAGGTAGATTATCCTATACATTAATTGTACCCCATCCACAATCAACACAATACAAGCAGGACGTAGAGTTTTACCTCTTCGACAGAGCCCATACCTGGGTAAATACTGTGTCTCTCTACTTCTTGTTACCATCAAGTCGAGATCACTAGCTCGGGACCCCTACCCGAGATCTGATGGAGTATCTCCGATATTGGTGTCCCATACAGGTCCCAATGAGTGGTCACGAAGGCCCGATGGCTCATCACTAGATCGATGACAACATTGTCTAGACATTCTTCCCCGGACAACTCTTTTCCCTCGGCAGGCATCATGCTACATGCTGATTTGACTAGCTACCTCGTCCATGTCGAGAATCTTGCTCCAGGCCAGACCATTAGGTTTGGCAATCTGGAGTACGTATGCCGCCCACTCCCGTGGTGAACTTGTTTTTTCGGTTTGTGTGTTAGACCAAACCGAGGATATCGCCAACGCAACTGTCCTAGCACCAGGCATCTCGGACCCGAGCATTACCCTGTTGGATCATGCTTCAGATCCGACCATCAAAAACCCCGAGGTCGCGTCAGGTGGAACCTCGGGAAAACTTCAACTAAGCCCCGCTTATTGTCAAGAGATGAGTGGGGCCTCTTAGCCCGAACTATTTTTGTACGTAGCTTACTAGCTAGTACCAATCTAAGAGTCATATAGGTTCCTAAATATTCAAAGCAGACTGTCTGGCACACTAGTGAAACTCTCTCTCTCTCTCTCTGTGAGTTGCTTCACGAAGTAGTACTAGTTTCTATAGTTCAAATGGCTGCTTGACTTGTATTGAAGTTGGATGGACTGATTTACAACCGGAGTGTGGTGCTCCTTATACAGGAAAAACCAAACCAACTATGGGGTTGGATGAGGTCAGGGTTACCTATTTGTTGATGGTAAGTCACTGCTGACCTCATCTAGTAAACAGTAAGAACAACTTGCCAACCTACAGCTGCCACTTCCTAGCTAAGTAAGCAGTGCCGCTAGTGTTGCATGCCATTGGAGACATGGTTGAGCCCACAATTTCCCCCTCAACCTTATCGAAGGAGATTGATGTTGATGATGCAGACCTTGTTGTGTAGCTCCAGGAACCGGATGTGACCAAGTGCCTTCGTCAAGATGTCCGCCTTCTACTCACCAGTGCGAATGAATTCCACGATCACCATGCCTTTCTTGACATAGTCCCATATGAATTGATATCAGAGATCGATGTGCTTGTTGCGGTCATGAGGCACTGGGTTCTTGCATAGGGAAATCGCTAACTTGTTGTCGACAAAGATGAGTACAGGGGCGGTGTCTTGATTCAGCATGTCGCCAAGAATGTGAGCAAACCAGATGCCTTGACATGCCGTTGTAGCTGTGGTGATGTACTCCACCTCGCACGAAGACGTGGCGAGAACCTTCTACCTCACCGATTGCCAGCTGATGGGACTGCTCCTGAGAAGGAATAGCACACCCAAGGTACTTTTTCGGGAGTCCATGTCACTAGCGTGGTCGGGGTCACTGTAGCCGATCAAGTTCTCGCCGTTGCCATGATGATACATGCATCCATGCGTGAGTGTACCCGCAATGTACCAGAGTAGGTGCTTGACGACAGGGAGTGATCGCTTGCCAGGGCTTCCATGAACCTACACAGGTACCCGACAACAAAAGTGATGTCCAGTCGGGTGTGCATGAGGTACCTAAGACTCCCGATGTCGTTGCGGCATAGCGTCGACCACCTTCTCGAAGCTATCCTTGCTGAGCTTCAGTCGTTCTTAGATTGGAGTGTGCATGACATGGCAGTCCTTTATGCCTACTCGCTTGGTCATCTTGACAGTGTAGGTTGACTGCATGATCATGATGCGACCACCCTCCTGGTTCACCTCCAGCCTGAGGTAGTACCGGAGTAGCCCGAGGTCGTCATGCTGAAGAGATGAAGCATCTCTCCCATGAAGCATTGGACCTATTTAGGCTTTGCCCTGACGATGAGCAGGTCATCGATGTAGATGCCAACGATGAGCAGCGTATTCGCAGTGCCAGACAAGTACACGTCGTGTATGGAGCGTTGCATGAGAACCCATGGGATGCAAGGCTTGCATCGAACTTGGCTCTCCACGCCCTTGGGGCTTGCTCGAGATAGTACAGGGCCTTGTGTAGGCGGTACACGCCCTGCTCATGGTTCTGGGCAACAAACCCGGGTGGCTGGGAGACATACACCTCCTCGTTAAGGTCTCCACTGAGGAACGCCGACTGGATGTCATGTGGTGTACCTCCCACCCACGGTGAGCAGCCACGGCAAGGATGAGCCGCACAAACTCCAGACTTGCCAACGGAGCGAAGACTTAATTGAAGTCCACCACCTCACGCTGCACATAGCCCTTTGCCACGAGGCGTGTCTTGTGCTTGACGATGGCACCATGCTCGTCCTTCTTCACCTTGAACACCCACTTGAGCCCAATGGCTTGGTGCCCTACAGGCAGTGTGGTGAGTGTCCATGTGGCATTACCATTGATCGACGCCATCTCGTCCAACACCGCACGGTGCCAAAAATCCTCTTGCTCAGCTTCCACGAACGTGCTCGGCTCCTCGCCGTCCATCAGATGAAGGACGTCATCATCATCAACGTCTTCGTTCTTGGGCTATTGCGGCATTATTGTAGCCTCGCCAAGAAGATCCCCCATGCATGAAAACCTGTGTGGGGCGCCAACACTGTCGTCGGTGTCGAACAACTCACACCTTACCGTTGGCGAGGTTACAATCTGCCTCCTCGGAACCACCTTGCTTGACGACAGGGTGTCCGGGGACGTTGTACTTGGAGTGTGTTCTCGGGATTGTAGTTCCTAGGTCCATGATATGTCCATTTTCATCATGTTATCCTGTCAATATTTATTGCATTATGGATTATTATTATTTTCTGATACAATTCTTATGCCTTTTCTCTCTTATTTTGCAAGTTTCACATGAAGAGGGAGATTGCCGAAAGTTGGAATTCTGGACCGGAAAGCGCTATACCGGAGACAGCGTTTCTACACAAGACCTGAAAATTGATGGATATTTATTTTGGAATATATAAAAAATATTGGAGAAAGAATTACCAGAAGTGGACCCACCAGGCAGCGACAAGCCTGGGGGCGCGCCCCCGAGCTTGTGGGGCCCCTGGCTGGCCTCCGAAGCCCATCTTCTGCTATAAGGTGCCATTTGACCTAGAAAAAAAATCAGAAGGAAGGTTTCGGGATGAAGCGCCGCCGTCTCGAGGCGGAACCTGGGCAGGAGCACTTTTGCTCTCCGGTGAAGCAATTCCGTCGGGGAAACTTCCACCCGGGAGGGGGAGATCGAAGCCATAGTCATCGACAATGATCCTATCATCATGGGAGGACGAACCTTCATCGACATCTTCACTAGCACCATCTCATCTCAAACCCTGGTTCATTTCTTGTATTCAATCTTTGTCTCAAAACCTCATATTAGTACCTCTCCTTTGCTGGTAGTGTTGATTACATCTTGTAGTTGATGCTAGTTGGTTTATTTGGTGGAAGATTATATGTTGGGATCTTCGATGATATTCAATACCCCTCTGATCTTGAACATGAATATGATTTGTGATTAGTTACTTTTGTTCTTGAGGACATGGCAGAAGTCCGGTCATAAGTAATCATGTGAATTTGATATTCATTCTATATTTTGATGATATGTATGTTGTTGCTTCCTTTAGTGGTGTAGTGTGAATGTCGACTACATGGCACTTCACCATATTTGGGACTAAGGGAAGGCATTGTGGAGTAACAATTAGATGATGGGTTGCTAGAGTGACAGAAGCTTAAACCCTAGTTTATGCGCTATTCCCTAAGGGGCAGATTTGGATCCATATGTTTCATGCTATGGTTATATTATCTTAATTCTTCTTTTGTAATTGTGGATGAGAGAGGGGTTAATCATAAGTGGGAGGCTTGTTCAAGTAAGAAAAGCAACCAAGCACCGGTCCACCCACATATCAAACTATCAAAGTAACAAACATGAATCAAACAAACATGATGAGAGTGACTAGATGAAATTCCCATGTGTCCTCAAGAACGCTTTTCTTGCTATAAGAGAAAGTTCTGACATGTCCTTTGCTGTAAAAAGGATTAGGCTACCTTGCTGCACCTTTGTTACAATTACTACTTGTTGCTCGTTACAAACTACCTTGCTATCAAACTACTTGTTACCGACAATTTCAGTGCTTGCAGAAAATACTTTGTTGAAAACCGATTATCATTTCCTTTTGTTCCTCGTTGGGTTCGACACTCTTACTTATAGGAAGGACTAAGATTGACCCCCTATACTTGTGGGTCATCAAGACTCTTTTCTGGCGCCGTTGCTAGGGAGTGAAGCACCTTTGGTAAGGAAACATTTATATTACGTGCTAAAATTTACTGCCACTTGTCACTATGGAAAATAATCCTTTGAGGGCTTTGTTCGGTGTATCTTCACCTCGACCGGAAGCACAAAGGGTTGCCCCTCAACCTCCTACACCTACTGAAAATATTTATTATGATATTCCTTCGGGTATGTTAGAGAAAGTGCTAGCTAATCCTTACGCAGGAGATGGAATGGTACATCCTGTTATGCACTTAATCTATGTGGATGAAATTTGTGGATTGTTTAAGCTTGCAGGTTTAGCCAAAGATGGAGTTAAGAAGAATATATCCCCTTAATATTTGGAGGGAAAGGTATTGACATGGTATAGGCTATGTGATGATATTGGAACGTGGGATTGGAACTGGTTGAAATTGGAATTTCATCAGAAGTCTTATCCTATGAATCTGGTTCATCGTGATCGAAATTATATATATAACTTTTGGCCCCGTGAAGGAGAAAGTATCGCTCAAGCTTGGGGGAGGCTTAAGTACTTGATGCACACGTGCCCCAATCATGAGCTCTCAAGAGAAATTATTATTCACAATTTTTATACTCGGCTTTCTCATAATGATCTATCCATGCTCGATTCTTCTTCTACTTGTTATTTTATGAAGGAAACTATTGAATTGAAGTGGAATCTTTCGGAAAGAATTAAACACAACTCTGAAGATTGGGAGTTTGACAAAGGTAAAGAGTCAGGTATAAATCTTAAGTTTGGTTGTGTTAAATCTATTATGGAAACTGATGCTTTTCATAAGTTTAGTGCCGAATATGAACTTGACTCTGAGATAGTAGCTACATTTTGTGAATATTTTGCTGCTCATGTTGATCTCCCTAAGGGGAAGTGGTTTAAATATCATCCCCTATTAAATAAAATATAGAGGAACCCATTAAATTTAAAATTGAAACTATCATTTACAATGTTGATCCTGTTGTGCCTACTGCTTATATTGAGAAACCTCCTTTTCCTGTTAGGATTAAGGAACATGCTAAAGCTACTATCGTGGTTAATAAAAGTAATATTAGAACACCTAGACACTCTGAACAAAATAAAGTTGAACATAATATTTCAATGGTTAAAGATCTCTTGGTTGATAATATTGATGGGCATGTTATTTATTTTTGTGATCATGCTGCTAGAATTGTCAAACCCGTTGGAAATGAACACAATAAGCTAGATAAGAATAAACCCATAGTGGACATGCATGTTGTTTCTGTTAAGATTGGAGATCATTGTTATCATGGTTTATGTGATATGGGTGCTAGTGTTAGTGCTATTCTTTTTACTCTATATCAAGAAATTTATGAATGATATCGCACCTACCGAGATTGAAGATATTGATGTCACTGTTAAGCTAGCAAATAGAGATACTATTACACCGCTTGGGATAGTTCGGGATGTTGAAGTCTTGTGTGGTAAGATCAAATACCCTACTGATTTCTTAGTACTTGGTTCACAACAAGATACTTTTTGTCCCATTATATTTGGTAGACCTTTCTTGAATACCATTAATGTTGAAATTGATTGTGTTAAAGAGAAGGTTAGAGTTAAATTTGGTGATGTATGTCATGAGTTCAATTTCTCCAAGTTTAATAAACAACCACATGAAAAAGAATTGTCTAGTAAGGATGAAATTATTGGTCTTGCTTCTATTGATGTTCCTACTACCGACCATTTAGAACAATATTGGCTAGACCATGAAAATGATATGCATATGAATGAAAGGAATGAAATAGATGATATTATTCTTCAAACAAGTACCTATCCTTAAACATAACTTGCATGTTGAGACTCTTGGAAACCCTCTTCCACCTAAGAGTGATCCCGTGTTTGAATTGAAACAACTACCTACACTACTGCAGGATGCTGCTAACGCGACACTACGGTCAGAGACCCTTCGACGAAACTGTGTGCGATGCAATAATCGCAAACAGTGGTGTAACAGAAGCATCAAAAAAGGTGCAAAACGTTTGCGATGCGGAGCCATCAAACACGGTTCAGATTTTAGTTGCGTGTGTGATCCATGGCATACGGTTCAGTCCAATGAACTGTTTGCGATGAGGCAGAACAAAAGAAACGGGCAGCCTGATGAAGGCGTGTGTGATATAAAGCATATGGTTCACTCGGATGAACTGTTTGTGATTAGGCAACACAAAAGAAACGGTCAACCAGATCAAGGTGTGTGTGATTGAGGGCATACGCTTCAGAAGGATTAACTGTTTGCAATTAGGCAACAAAACAAAAATGGGTCAGTCAGATTAAAGTGTCTATGATTGATGGCATACACTTCACATGGATGAACTGTTTGCGATTAGCCACAACAAACTGAAACAATTAGATAGATCAACGTGTGTCACTACAAAAAAAGACACATCCGTGACATTTTGGGCCGAACGAAAAAAAATTCTGTCATACTTATGACACTTCTATGACGATAATTGTGACAAAACCCGGTATCATCATAGATGTGGTGCGGTCCTACTTCTATGAAAAAAAATCATGACAGAAAATGGGCTTTTCATCCTGGGCGGGCCGGAGACACAGCTGCATGACATTCTTTGGGCCGTCCATGACGGAAAAAACCATGGTAGAAGCGAGGGCGAGGAAAATATCAGGGAGTTCCTGGTTACGGTGGGTGGTCGGGGGCCGAGCGATGCGCGTTTCTCTCGTACGTATGCGCGTGTGTGTGAGGCGTTGGGCTCTAACTGAACCCGAGCAAGGCGTTGGGCTCTAACTGAACTCGAGCAATTGCACCACAGGCTACGCTTTACTGAACCCAATTGATCGATCGATCCCTTGCTGTTAACTGAACCGAGTGTGATTCCTTCGCTACTGTTGCTAACTGAAGCCGATCGATGCTGCCTCTGGATGAACAGTGAGCGTTGTTGAGGGGGTTTGTATGAACAGTTCCTGGTGGGGGGTTGGATGAACAGGATCCCGTGGTAGTAGAGCTGTTGCCGCTGGATGAATAGTACCCCGATCGATCGAGCCGGTGGATGAATAGGGCCCCGTGGAGGGCTGGATGAATAGGACCCCATGGAGGGCTGGTTGAATAGTAGCCGGTGGATGGCTGGATGAACAGTAGCCCATGGAGGGGTGGTTGAACAGGACCCCGTGGAGAGGGCTCGTTGAACAGTAGCCGGTGGAGGAGCGCGCGGTGGAGGCTGGATGAACAGGAGCCCGTGGATGAACAGTCGCAGGTGGAGGCTGGAGGAGCTCGACGGTGGATGAACAGTAGCCCGTGGAGCTGAAGGAGGTCGACGGTGGAGATGAACAATATCCCGTGGAGTCCCGTTTTGCAGTACGCCACACCCCTCTCAATGAACAGGACCCCCGTTCCGACCGTAGCACTCCAACACAAGTCCGTTTCCTCCATTTTGCGGTACGCCACACCCCTCCCGGTCAACAGGACCCTGTTTCGACCGTAGGAGGTCCGTTTCCTCCATTTTGCAGTACGCCAAACCCCTCCTGATGAACAGGATCCCGTTTTGACCGTGGCCGGTCGAACACAAGGCCGTTTACTCCGTTCTGCGGTACGCCAGGCCTCGTTTCCATCGCCTGTTCCATCCAAGCCGGTTGGCTCCCAATTAACACGACGACGCATTCGGTTCCGACCCAGCCGGTTGCCTCCCCATGAACACGACGACGGCGGAGCTTCTCCGTTCCGACCCAGCCATGTACACGAGCCCTGGCCGTACGTATGCGCGAGTAGGCGTTCGAGATCCCACCCGTATGTACGTACGTGGCCGTATTTTCTATCTTGCACCCTGGCCGTTGTACGTACGTGTACATGCTACGTGCGCGCCTCTACATCTACCAGTATGTACGTACACGTTCGCGACCAGAATGACAACGCTACGTACGCTTCGACCAGGTGGGTCCCGACTGTCAGGCACTTCCTTGCATGTGAAGATGTAGCTGGTGGGTCCCAGCAGTCAGGGGGGAAACGTCTTTTTTGCAAAATACGGTGGCCCGTCCGGTGGGTCCCTACTGTCAGGTGGAGGAATCATTATTTTCCGCGTAATAAGGAGGCACTTCCTTGCTGCGGTCATCGGCCCAGCTGTCAGCCTCTCCATGTACAGTACACTTCCGATGGAAGTCGGTCGTTGACCACATTGACCACGCCGCGCCGAGAGCACCAAGGCGGTGGACGACAACGATGCCTAGGAAGGGGACGACGCGGAGCCGGGGAAGACGCGGCAGTGGATGCCCACGCGGAGGGGAGTACGTGGGTTGACTGCTTTGGCTGTGGTGTGAGGCTGCCGTCGCCGGAGAATAATAGGAGGTGTGGGTGAGTATAGATGGATGGCATGGCCAGCGGTGGCAGCACAACCGGACACGGGAGGCAGGAGCAGGCGGCACGCCCGACGCTTGTTTGGGCAGCTGGAGCAAGAAGACCAGAGGTTGAAGAAGCACTACGGCCGTTGGATGGACATCGTACGGTCACTGGAGCTAGAATCGTTCATATTGACTAAGTTGACAAAGCCCTCCATCCCCGTCAACTTAGTAGGCCCGCAAGTCAACCTCCCACTATGCTGGGTCCCAGCTAGCAGGGGGAGTACTCATTTTTTTTGTGCATAATAAGGAGGCACTTCTTTGCGTGCGAAGATATAGCTGGTGGGTCTGACCTGTCAGCGGGGGGAACATTTTTTCACGAAATACAGAGGCCCTTCCGGTTGGTCCCAGATGTTAGGTGGAGAAATCATTATTTTGCGCATAATAAGGAGGCATTTCCTTGTGTGCGGCTGTGGACCCAGCTATCAGCCTCTCCACGTACAGTCCACGTCCGATGGATGTCGTTCATTGACCACGTTGACCACGCCGCGCCGAGAGCACCAGGGCGGTGGACGACGGCGAGGCCTAGGAAGGGGACGACGCAGAGCCGGGGAAGACGCAGCAGTGGATGCCCACGCGGAGAGGAGTATGAGGGTTCATTGGTTCGGCTGCGGTGTGAGGCTGCCATCGCCGCAGAATAACAAGGGGTGTGGGTGAGTAGAGGGATGGCCTGGCCAGCGGTGGGAGTAGTAGGGGGCGGTGAGGCCTCTGCGGCAGATACTGCTCGAGCTGCTTGGTCCCAGCTGTCGGCCGCTCCTTCTGCAATTCTCTCATTTATTGACAACGTAGGATGATAATGGTGTGGGACCGTGATGTCAGGAACCAGGAGGAAGCAAAAAATATAGTTGTACATAATAAGGAGGCACTTGCGTACGTACGGCTATGGCCCTAGTGTGTCCCTACTGTCATCCAGTCAAAATAAAGTCATCTTCTGAATCCTCATGTTCGTTGACCATGTTGACAATGCTCGGCGCCACGGCGAGCGCAACAACTCGAAGGATGACGGAGAGGGCCTCACGGGCCCTACGGATGGTCTGATACAGCGTCCGCTGCTCATTCAGGAAGCCAGGATTATCGGACACCTATGAGCACCTTCGAGAGACTGAGACGGCATGAAACGGTAAGGCCGCGCTTGGGAGCTCCGGTTTATTTCACACCTGTATTAAGAAACAAGTGTAATTTACTCGTCATCAAAAACATCGCGTAAAATACAGGCATAATGAAACCGAGGGACCGATGTCTGTAAGTAAAACCGGCGGGTTACGTGTGTAATTTGAGAGACCAGTGTATATTTTACTAGTCGAAATCGACCAACCAAGCGCTTCGCCCGAGACCATCTGCTTTTATTTACAAGCGTCAGTTTTACAAGCGGTTTTGGTTGGAAAACGAATATCCAATCATGGCCTAAGATGATGATTTGGTCGGAAGATCATATGGTTTCACCTCTAACCTACCCGAGTTGTCGTATAGGCTATGAATGAAACATAAGACAATGAACTTTTTAAGCATAGAAACAACAGAAGAGGATGATCTTCTTAACATGCAAATCACGGGCATTAGGTCAACATGCAAAACAATATGAAGCATTATTCTCAGGAGGCACGCTGAACAGCTCGTGATGTCGCATGCCACAGCATTCCAAGCTCAACTTTGCAATCAAACTCACAAGGCCTGGCATTACATAGAAAACATTCAGAACAAACTCTTAAAATACCTTACATAAGTCAACATTCATGTGACTATGCATCTCAGCAGAGTAAATAGTTACTTCTGAACTGAAGACAGGAATAGGAAAAAGCGATCGACGTTGCTCACAGCAAAGGGCGTCCCACTCAAAAATATCAAATGCATGTCTTCTGTCTAACATCAATGAGCAAAAGTTGACAAGGTTTTCCAATTCCAATATATTAAACTAATGTCTTCTTGCTAACATCTGATTAAACTTTGACAAGCTTTTCCCATTCAAAATATGTAATGCGTATGATTGTGGAACAGGCAGGCTTTGTCATCCGTTTGTCATCTGATAGTCCGGTGGCTCAAGGTGACGACAAATGATTAGAGAACCATTCGATGTATTGTGCATGATGAAGTATTATGGAGGACACGAACCATCTGAATATTTTGTGCAGTTCCACTAAAATCAAGCTGAGCATCCCTGTGGATTTAGTATTTATATGCTGCCGTAAAACAAAGACACATCAGCACACACATGAATATTGGCCCCAGTGTCAACCCACCAATCGGTGGACTAACAAACTGAAAGTACGGTAAACAGATTACCATACCCAAATGCCCCATCATTGTTGCTTAGAGTGACATTGACAGACTTGGAGTCCTGTCCTGGCTTCTTGGTACTTGTTTGGGCACTTGTTTGCCCAGTGTTCCTCCGAACCACAAGTAAAGCAGCCATCTCTCTTTTTGTCTTTCTTCTTACCCTTCTTAATGGCCGACGCTGGCAGCTCCATTCAAACATATAGTCCGGTGGCTCAAGGTGACGACGAATGATTAGAGAACCATTCGATGTATTGTGCATGATGAAGTATTATGGAGGACACAAACCATCTGAACATTTTGTGCAGTTCCACTAAAATCAAGCTGAGCATTCCTGTGGATTTCGTATTTATATGCTGCAAGAAAACCAAGACACATCAGCACACACATGAATATCGGCCCCAGTGTCAACCCACCAATCGGTGGACAAACAAACTGAAAGTACGGTAAACAGATTACCATACCCAGATGCCCCATCATTGTTGCTTAGAATGACATTGACAGATTTGGAGTCCTGTCCTGGCTTCTTGTACTTGTTTGGGCACTTTTTGCCCAGTGCACTCCACGTGTTGTAGAGTTTCCTATGCTCTCTGCAGACTAGTCATGTCACCAACGTCTACTAATACTCTGTAAAGCTTCTTGATCATTCCTTGTGTAATGTAGCGCAAACAGTGACTACTTCTTTCTGCAAAGTGGTAAGACCAACTGGACCCACTAATGCAGCAGTTTGCCTTAGACACATTGGCTCCTTTTGTGCAGTTCAACTAAAATCAAAGTCGGAATAAAACCGAGCTTTAATTTTGATATCCCTGTAAGCAACAATAGGTATAAGGGAAACAATTACCGAGAAATAATGGTTGATGACTTGTACTCCCAGAAGAAAAACATCTACCGATCTACCTTATCTTAATGGGAAACAAAGCAGGAGAGTAGCAATTCTCAATCAGTGTGATTCATTCATATTAACTGAGAGATTATCTTAACAATGCCTTGTTTCAACATGTATAAAGAATGACAAAGCAGAAAAGTACCATTCCTAAAACAATGTGACTGATTCATTTTAACAGAGACATTATCTTAACAATACCTTGGTTAAACATGCAGAAAGAACTACAAAGCAGGATATACCATTTGTAAAACATTGTAACTAAATATAATAATAGAGACATTATCTGAACAATACATTTCTTAAACATGTACTCCGGCCGATCCCTAACAGAAATGGTACTCCCGCCGATCCCTAACAAGTGTTGCAGTTTTGAACTAAGATTCAGTAGTTAATTCTGAGGAAAGTCGGTACTGACCTTTCAAGACCAAGATTTGAACCAACTCATGAGGAAGACCTGAGAGAGATCTCAACACATATATGGAAATCCGGTCTCATTTTGTGCAGTTCCACCAAAATTAAGCGAAGCAAAATGTCGCAATAGCAACAAGTTGATTAGATATCCCTGTTTTAACAGAGGCAAAAAAGGAAGCAATTACTGGCCAATAAAGGAGGATGAAACATGCGGCCACAAAAATGGTCATCCCGCCAATCCCTAACAAGTGTTGTAGTTTTGAACTAAGATTCAGTAGTTAATTCTGAGAGTGGCATTGCTTAATTTTACCAGCGTCATTAGATTAATAAAAAGCATAAACAGTTCCAGGGGAGAGTGGCCGCAACAACAACATGTGCTTCCATCTACTTATAAAGGGGGTGATGCAGAGTTTGTTGCAACAAAGCAACAAGCATCATGTCTGGGTTGGTCCCATTTTTGGTCACTACTTAATGGGAAAAGACACCAATACAGTAGCTTCAATTCAACATTTATTTAAAACAATACCAATAGAAGTAGCACAACATCTCAAAGCACACTGCACAATCATGTGGATGAAGGCTTGTGCTGACCTTTCATGAGACGACAAACATAAAATACGAATCTGCCAACACGAATAGGAAATCCAATCTCGTTTTGTGCAGTTGCACTGAAATCAAGCAAAGTCGCCGGTGTGACATTTAAGTTCGCTATAGCAACAAGTTGAACAGATATCCCTGTTTTATAAGAGGCAAAAAGGAAACAATTACTGGCCAATAAAGGAGGATGAAACTGTAGCGATCCGACCTCAAACGGTCAAATCTCTGTGTATAAGTGTCTCCTGGATCGGTAATGCTGACAGACACAGTACTCGAAGGATTTATAACAGAGTGCAATCACACACTTATTACAACGAATGCCTCAAAAGAGAACTGAATATAATAAATATGGCTTAAGGCCATCTAAATATGATAACAGCGGAAGGCTTGGAAGATAAAGTGAGTCCATCAACTCCAACGGCATAGCAGAGTGCACGACAAACGACCTAGCGCACCTTACTCTTCGTCTAAAAAGTCTGCAACATGATATGTTGCAGCCCGAAACGGGTCAGCACATGGAATATGCTGGCAATATAACACAGTAGAGCAATGAACAGGATAAATGCTATCACTACATGCATACATGGCTGGTGGAGGCTCTATGGTTATAATGTTTTGCGAAAAGCCAAATTTTCCCTACATCAAAGGAATATATTTTGTTTAACTATCATGGTAGTTGATAAATATTGAGAAGGTTACTCCAAATCAATCCCAATTAAGCAGTATTTAATAACCCAACAAATTAATTTAGAGTGATGAGATCAACATGATAATCCAAGAACCGGATACTCAAGATGTCCATAACCGGGGACACGGCTAACCATGATTAGTTTGTACACTCTGCGGAGGTTTGCGCACTTTTCCCCACAAGACTCGATCTCCATCGTTGGATTTCTCGCACCACATGGTGTTTGAGAAACGGATGACCGAGACATAGTCTTTCCGAAACATTAACTCTTTACTCTGGGTGGACAGTTACACCTACTTTCCCCTACATCTGCTAGCCCACCACTGAAAGAGGTCATGCAACATACTCAACTATGCTAGAGCCCATAATAGCTTGTGGTTGCACACGGAAGTTTCTAGCATGAATAATCTTATGGTCCCTTTGAGCCTGGGTGGCGAACCATAGGATGATCACACGGGTACTCCGGGATATCCTAGGACAACACTGGATTCTCCAGGTGCCCGCAACCAATCCACCCAGATGTGTGTTTAAGTTGCCACCTTAAGTTAACCATTAATTAACAATCTCACATCTGTCATGGATACACTCAAACCCAATCCACGTCTACGAGCATAGCATGGCAATATAAGCATAACGTAGAAGTAACTCCCAAGGGTTTGGTAATAAAAGGGCAATAGGTTCTACCTCATCATCTACTTCCCAATACCCACAAGTTAATCACATCCTAATCATGCAGTGTTTGAGGATTGTAACTAATGCATAAAAACTGGGTATGAAAAGAGTATGATCAATATGTTACTTGCCTTGCTGACGATCTGCAAACCCTAGAGACTCGTAGTAGCACGCTTCGCACTCCGGGAATTCTATCACAAACAAACAATAGCATACATAAGCACTCAAGCATAGATGCAAGGGTAAAACTCAAATAAGAAAATCCAATCTGAAAATCCAACTGAAGAGCTTCGATTTGCAAAAAGAATCAATCGAATCGGAGCTACGGAACTGAAACTACGATCAAAAGAACTTCGAATTCAAATCTGCTTGAAACCAAATTTTAAATTGTCAAAATCATTGTTCAAGTTGATTAACCAGAAAGAGGGGCTCGAGACGAAGATTTTAGCGTTGGTTTCACTGGATTTGGACGAGCGGTTAAAAAGTTGCGAGGGTTTGAAGATCAGGGGCTAATCTGCGATAAAAATAATCATGGATAGGTCTCTGGCCGAAAATAGACGGAAAAAGAAAAATCTATGGGACGAACGTCTGCTAACAGAGACGAACGGGCGAATTCGTCGCTAAAACGAACGAACGAACGTTCGCAAAGTAACCTGAACCCGGAAAAACTGAACCGATCTAATAAAATAAAAACTAGGGTTTAACAAAAATCGGGCAGTTTTATACCTGAAACCGAAAAAAAACGGCGGCGAGGTCCGGCGGGGCGAGGCGGCGTCGGCGGCGCTGGCGGGCGGCGGGGCAGCGGCGGCG
>NC_057808.1:215688738-215720089 GCF_018294505.1 Triticum aestivum
GCTATTTAAAGGGGGAGAGGCAGCGGCGGCGCTCTGACTTGGGGAGGGGGTCGGGCGGCGTCGGGCGGAGCTCGGACTCCCCCGGAGTCCTCGCAAGGCGCGGCGGCGCGCGGGGAAGGCGGCGGCGAGCGGCTGGGCCGGTGGGCCTTTGGCCCAGTTCGGTCCGGGACTTTTTTTAATAAATTTCGCCGAAAAGAAAAATCCTACATAAATAAATAAAATTCTAAAAAATGCCAAAAACAATTTTCACTGTCTAAATAAAATATTTAGAACACAGTGAACATTTTCTTGGCCTAAAATGCAATTTGTGAAAAATGCATATTTTTCTAATTCGAATAAAATGGCAATAAAAATCCAAATAAAAATATTTATTTGATTTTAATATCTTTCCTCCAATATTTCTTTTATTTTGGATAAGTCATTTTATCTCCTCTCTTTTATTTTATATTGAAATATTTTGGAGAGAAAAATAATTAAAACCAAAATGATCCTCTTTTCAATATTTGAAAAAAATCAAATACGAAAATGAAACGAAATCCCCAACTCTCTCTGTGGGTCCTTGAGTTGCTTAGAATTTCTAGGATCAAAAACCAAAATGCAAATAAAATATGATATGCATATGATGACCTATGTATAACATTCCAAATTGAAAATTTGGGATGTTACAGAAACATGCGGCCACAAAAAGAAGCATCTACCTTATCTTGATGGAAAACAAAGTATATCACAGTAGCATTTCCAAAACGGTTGCATTGATTCATATTAACGGAGAAATTCTCTTAAAACAGTTCAGTAGTTAATTCTGAGAGTGGCATTTCTTAATTTTACCAGCGGCATTAGATTAAGAAAAAGCATAAACGGTTCCAGGGGAGAGTGGGCGCAACAATACCATGTGCTTCCATCTACTTATAAAGGGGGTGATGCAGAGTTTGTTGTAACAAAGCAACAAGCATCATGTCTGGGTTGGTACCATTTTTGTTCACTACTTAATGGGAAAAGAGAGCAATACAATAGCTTCAATTCAACATTTATTTAAAACAATGCCAATACAAGTAGCACAACATCTCAAAACACACTGCATGATCATGTGGATGAAGGCAAGTAACCAACCTGTCATGACGCACATAAGATCACGTACGAATCTGCAAACACGAATAGGAAATCCAATCTCGTTTTGTGCAGTTGCACTGAAATCAAGAAAAGTCGCCGGTGTGACGTTTAAGTTTGCTATAGCAACAAGTTGAATAGATATCCCTGTTTTAACAGAGGCAAAAAAGGAAACAATTACTGGCCAATAAAGGAGGATGAGACAAACGGCGACAAAAGGAAGCATCTAACTTATCTTGATGGAAAACAAACTAGGACAGTAGCATTTCTAAAACGGTTGCATTGATTCATATTAACAGAGACATTCTCTTAAAACAACATTCGTTAAGAATGTAATTTACTTTTAACAGTGGCATTGCTTCAATTTTCCAGCAGCATTCTTAGATTAACAACAACAAAATAGTTGTATGGGACATGGGACATGGGACATGCCAACACCATGTGCGTCCACACGTATAAATGGGTGATGCAGAGTATGTAGCCAAGCAGCATATCTGCGTTGGTCCAATATTTGTTCTCTTTGAACCTTTTTCCTATGTGAGGGCAGCAAATCTAGTCCTGCACAAACTACCCGACCACCCAGTTTCTTTCCCCTTTCAACAAAGAGACCGGTTCCTTACAGATGTGTGTACTGGGTTACCCCCTTTTTCCCTTTTCGACCAACAAAGCGGCTCGATAGCCAGTCTATACTACTTTCCCTCCCTCCTTTCCTCATTGAACCACGTCCTAGATTCATGCTCCACCCCACCGCACCCTTCTTTCCTCTTTGAACCAAGACCTAGATTCGACTACAGAATCGAAAAAGATCCGCATGCAGCTAGAGCAATGACGGTTTCAAAGAAACTTATACCTTAGGGTCGTCGGGATGTGGCAAGGCGTGCGGCGGGAGGCCGGATCTGCCCACACTACGTACGGTAGCGAGGAAGAAGGGGTTGGTGGCCCTACCGCACAAGTGCTGGGTGAAAGAGAATAGCGCAGCCGGCAGTGGATTGCCTCCCTCGCCGAAGGCGATAGGGTGAACGCTGCACCTCCTCCCCTTCCCGGTGCGACGAGATCCGGACGCCTTCTTCACCAGCTGTGAGGGGGGAGAGAGAGAGACAGAGGCCACAACGCAGTCTTGTTTAGGTCTGTGAAGAGGGTGAGAGACTGTGAATACAATAAACCCTAGCAAAGGAACGCTGAGCCTCCAGCGTGTGTATATATATATGTAGTGCGGCGAGAGTGTGGAGAGTGCAAACCCTAGCGAAGAAGCGCTAAGGCTCCAGCTTATATAGTGTACTACATATATACTGTATTATGGACTGAGCTCTGGTGCCTTAACTGCACCTGCCTTTGGCTGTATGACAGGTGGGCTAGCCACATTTTGGGCCCACCTCTCATACACCCAAAGGCAAGTGCACTAAGTCAATGAAGGTGTGTCCATATAGTACTCGTGTATACTACTAATATATAGCGGAGTGGTTTTCTTATTCTCTCCATAACAATCGTTTTAAATTGTGTAAGTACGAAACGAAACTCTTTATTTAATGTACCAGTGAAGACTACTTCCGATGAACTAAATGATCCCGCGTCCTAGTCGCACTTCCTGTCCTTCACGTGCGGTACACTACCCTCCCTTAAGTGAACAAACACACATGCGCCAAATTATCGAAAACGTGTGAGAGTGTGTACAAATAAAGAATTTTAATTTCAACTATCGGAAAGGTTTGAGAGTATGTACAGTTTTCCCTCTCTCAATAATTATGGTTTGTTGTGTTCGGCCTAAACTTGGTCAAACTTTACAAAGTTTGACTTCATTCAAATCTAATATGCAGGGTAAATAAAAATGGAGGGCTAATACGTCCATCCGGGTTTTTAGTCCACACAATTTTTTTAATCAAAGTTAATAGCTGGAGAAATAAAATTACAGGGGAGCTGAAGACAAAGTTGTGAGAAGGCTTAGAAATCAATACAAAACTTATGCTCTTAGTACCAACGTCGATCCTTCTTCGAGGAAACATTTGGTTCATAGCCAATTGTGTGATAAAATTGCACCAACGTGAAAGATGACTGTGTCTCCAACGCAACCAAGCAAAGAGCACTGATGGAAGACATCTTGTTTTTCGTCGAAAATCGATCAGCTTCACCAGCCGACGCAACCATGAGGCACAACCATGAGCATCGATAGGTCATCGTGGTGATGCATCATCCATTTGGCATCAAGTTTGGGTGAGGCACCTATGAAGTTCGACAAATCCTCACTGTGGTCTATTTCTTCTCATTAATCAAGCTCGAGGAAGGAAGAACCAAGTGGCAGAGGACAGTGAGGCGGAACAACAATGGCCATCCAATTTTGTGCAGTTCCACTAAAATTGAGGAAGACATGCCCGGGTATGGAGATACGCATCGCTGTTTACAAAAAATATAAGAAAGGCATATAGTGTTGTTATTAATGAAAAGTACACCAACAAACAGAAGCATCATGATTATCTTGATGGGAACTAAACCAAGATACCCGAGAAAAAAAGAATTTCTTCATTTAACCAGTGATAGTATTAGATTAGCAGCAGCAATAGGAGCATATGGACAATGACCACACAACCACCATGTACTTTTTGTCGAAACAACATGTATACCTCCACCGAGGCATAAATCATGACAACTTTTCGAGTGGCATTTCCTCTATAATAGTAGGTGATGTTGGACCATCCAGCCGACGAACCCTAGCTACTATACATGGGGAGCTGGGGAGTAGTCGCATAGAAGAAAACCCGCATGCAGCGACCTAGGGAGCTGGACCAGTACAAGAAGTTATACCTCAGGTGGGCGAGATGTCGCTTAGGCGGGTGGGCGGGATCCGCCCACACGACGGCAGCGAACAAGGGCGCGGAGGACCGTGCGCATCGGCTTCCTCCATCACCGACGGCGACAACGTCAACGCTGCACCTCCTCACCTCCCACAGCGGACGGGATTCGGCCGGATCTGTGACCACCGGTGAGGAGAGAGATAGAGTGGACACTATCATCTTGTTTTGATATGGAGAGGGTGAGAGAGCGAGACGCGAGAAACCCTATCAAACAAGAAGCTATATATACAATGGAGTAAAAAAATCTCCATAGCAGTGGTTTTAAATAGAATACGCACGTCCCTAGAAAAAAAGAAACAAAAACTGACCAAGAAAGAATACTCGATCAAAAACACGCCTCCGCTTCCAGGTCGCGAGAGTCGTCGCGCACACACACATAGACATAGACATGCATATCTGTGTTTACGTAAAATTCCATCTCCTTCTCCATCTTCCCCAACTGGCACATTATTTACGTTGTTAATTATATAAGCAGCAATATTAACGTACATCATCTCTTGTTTGCGGGTGTCCGGACCGCTGCAATGCCCACTCCTGACCAACCCGAACCCTCTTCTTCACCCGCGTGTGCTTCCCGCCCGAAATGGTTAGTGCCGCATTCATGCCCGGCCAGAGTGGATGTGACCTCTCACTGGTGCCGTCATTGAAGCGGTGCGCCGGCTGAGAGAGCGTCACCCGCGCCGCTTCGCGGTGCACGCAACTGCTCTGCGTTCAAAGGTCGCAATAGCCGGCCACAACATGCATGTAAAAATTTCTTGGGAGTCCGTGCTACAGCTAGCTGTCCTCCCCCAACTCGTCAATCTCTTCTAGTAGTGCTAGTACTCCATGGCGCGATCCATCGACAAGCAGGCGAGAAATTTATTGTATACTCGATTTGCGGTGAGTGGCATGCCGAGCGACCGTGTGGGGTGGAGCCGTGGAGGAGGGTGAGGCATGAACGCGACAGGCGTGATTTAAACGTTGGTTTTGCTCGATGGCGCGATCCAACGAAACGAAACATTGGTTTCTCTCCGTTTCCATTTTTTCTCCGAATAAACGGAAACTTTCCACTCCATTTTCATTCCTACTCCAAGGTTGCCCCGTCAGAACATTCCATCAAATACAAAGGAAAACTAACACGCATGCTGATGCATCTCAATGATTCACAGATCATAACCAATTTTTACTTCACAACTAAAGACAAAAGTTATGAGAGCGTGTACAAAAGAAAAACTATTGATGGGGCCACTACGACTTAAATCCTAAACCCTAAACAGGATTTATTTTCTTGGCTAGGTAGAACCTGTCGAAGGAAAGATGGTTGGCACCCTCGGATCATACGATGCTTTTGTGCAGTTCCACTAAAATCGAGCTGAGCATCCCTGATGGCAAAGATATTGAAGAAGTGTGATTAGAATAATAGTACTGGCACTAGTTCATGAGACATAAACTCATCACAAATAGAAGCCGATAGAAGTAGAGAAAGACCGACATGGAGATGGAGCTACGTGGGGAGCTACGGCAGTGGACAAGCCGGCTCCAAAAGGAAGATGTACTACTACCTGGGACGTCGGGCTGTAGCTAGAAGGGCGGTTGGGACGCACTGACTATGGGTTTTCTCCCTCGCCGATGTCGACCGCGTCTACGCAGAACATTGTTCCCTTCCCCCAGCGGCGGGATCAGGCCGGATATGTGACCAGCGGTGTGGCCACCGTCGTTCTATGCTTGTGAAGAGAGCAAGCCAAGCAAGCAGGCTTGTAGCTTAGGCTCCTGCTAGTGTATATATAGTGGTTTTCTTTTTCTCTCCATATCAACCATTTTATATTGCGTACGTGTCATTGAAGAGTGAAATGATGGTTGTTTCTTCCGACTAACTTACTGTGTGATTTGACTGCTCCTTAGTGGCCCCTACACGTACTCCCCCTACGTGTATGACCGTTCCTGAGTCTCACTTGTACTTATCTCTATTTTCTTGCATGACACATAGACATGATGCGCATAGAGGAATTTTACTGCACGTTGTTACGTAGTACTGTACTACTAGTACCTACTCCCTCCTTCCGGTTCACTACTGGTACTCCCTCCGCCCTGGCTTATTGGTCCCCTTTGTACTCAATTCATGGGCTCGTTTTCCTTAAGAAATTGTGTTTGCCAACGTATTAATATTGGGAATGCATGCATGAACAACGAATGATTAAGACTTGCATGCACCGTTTTGACACAACATTGACTTATGAACATGTGAATGTGAGGGACTACAACCTCGTGCATGCATGCAACAGTCACACGTACACATGGACGCAAAAACGCGCGCGAAGCCCTAATGCATGCATGTTCGAGCACATGACGGAACACACACGGTCACGCTCAAGTGCTCAACCTACATGTGCATGCACACACATACTCAGCCAGGGTGAGCTAGTGACCATATAAACACCGGAATATATAATATATATTGAGCGCAATGAGCGTATTATGAAGTACACTGACCGTATTTTTATAAATATATAGTGATAGACAGTGTATTTATCTCGTTTGAAATTAAGCCATATTAACCGGAAAGGAGGCAGTATGGACTAGCATTACTTTGCTGTGTCACGTCAACTTGCCGAACGAGGAGAAGCTTGCGCGCGGTGGCTCGCAGGACAAGGAGAAACTTTTGACTATGCAAGCTCTCCCTCGCTCAGGCGGTGGACGTGCAACAGTTAATTCGGTGTCAGATTGCCAGAAGCATACACTATACTAGTACTATTATTGTTTGACTTCCCGAAGAGGTGAACAGCCAAGCGCAAAGTTTACTAGTACTAGTACTAGTACTAGTACTAGTACTAGTACTATAGAGATATGTACTATACTACTAGGAACCGGATGGAGGAGCGTCTGCACTCTTATTATATTTTAAAAATGTGATAAAGCAATCTTCAACACATTTGGTTCTCTTCGAGGGTTCTCGCATGTGATAATGGAAGTCGATTGCACGGAACACTCGCCACAATTCTCGCTTAATTTTGGCTCATATTCTGTTACAAATAGGAGCGCTCGGTAATATTTCCTCTTTTTTTGTTATTCAGCATGTAAATAGGTCAACAAACCTTTAGGCGCATCTTTGTGCGAACCGTGCTTGCTGCACTTTGAATGTGGCCGAGAGCTGGCTTGATGAAACACCTCGCTTCCTTCTTTTTTTTGCGGGGTACCTCGCTTCCTAGTGACCAGTCTCTTGGCTGATCGTCCTAAGAATGCTTATATATGAATAAAGCTCTCTCATTTACCCGCAAAATAGATTAAGCCATATTAACCGGAAAGGGACTAGCACTACTTTTTGGTGTGTCCCATCAACTCGTAGAACAAGGAGAAGCTTGCAGGACAAGGTGAAGCTCGCATACGCCTTTTGACTAATGCAACCTACCCTTGCCCAGGCGGTGGACATGCATCAGTTCATTCGGTGTCAGATTGCCAGAGGGATACACTGTAGTACCCAACATGCGGAGTACCATCATTGTTCGACTTCACGAAGAGGCGAAGAGCCAAGCGCAAGGTTTAGTAGTACGAGTAGTAATACTACTAGAACCGCATGCTGGAGCGTCTGTACTCTTATTTTATTTTAATCTCTGATAAAGTACACATTTATACGGGAGAAGGGCGGAAAATGGCAGCCCAATAGTATAGTATTAAAAACATCGAACATTTAATGATAATATCGATCAACCATGCTCGAATATATCTTGGCCTCCGTGCGAGCCCGTTTGTGTGTTCTCGCTCCTCGTCTCTCTCAAGGAACGGCGGGTAGGCCATTTTGCCGTCAATTGAGATCGGTTTGCTCACACTCCGGTCCCACATGTCAGTGATATGCCAAGAGGAGGTGTGTTGAACGACTGGCCATACGCGTACTTGGTTTTGCACCTTCATACTACTCCTCCCTCCATCACAGTTTACAGGGCGCGCCTCATTCTGATGCATTTCTCTCAATGCATTTCCACCACCAGAGAGACTTTAGACGTGTTTAGTTTAATGCACAATTAATTAGGGCATGATAACCGCAATCAAGTCCACAATTTTCTCTCGATGTACTATGGAGTGGAGTAAGTGCATGCATGTGTGTACCTGATACGTCTCCATCGTATCTATAATTTTTGATTGTTCCATGCCAATATTATACAACTTTCATATACTTTTGGCAACTTTTTATATTATTTTTGGGACTAACATATTGATCCAGTGCCTAGTGCTAGTTCCTGCTTGTTGCATGTTTTATGTTTCGCAGAAATCCCACATCAAACGGAATCCAAACGGGATAAAAACGGACGGAGAATATTTTTTGAATATTTGGAAAATTACGGAAGAAGAATCAACGCGAGACGGTGCCCGAGGGGGGCACGAGGCAGGGGGCTTGCCCCACCCCCCTGGGCGTGCCTCTGACCCTCGTGGGCCCCCTGTAAGGCGGTTGCTGCTCTTCTTTGGCCGCAAGAAAGCTAAATTTTGGAAAAAAAATCTGGGCGAAGGTTTCAATCCAATCGGAGTTACGGATCTCCATATATAGACGAAACGGTGAAAGGGCGGAACAGGGGAACGCAGAAACAGAGAGAGGGAGAGAGAGAGAGATCCAATCTCGGCGGGGCTCTTGCCCCTCCCATGCCGGCCAAGGACCAGAGGGGAAACCCTTCTCCCATCTAGGGAGGAGGTCAAGGAAGAAGAAGAAGAAGAAGAAGGGGGGGCCCTCTCCCCCTCTCTTCCGGTGGCGCCGGAACGCTGTCGTGGCCACCATCATCATCACCGCGATCTTCACCAACACCTTCGCCATCTTCACCAACATCTCCATCACCTTCCCCACTCTATCTACAGCGGTCCACTCTCCCGCAACCCGCTGTACCCTCTACTTGAACATGGTGCTTTATGCTTCATATTATTATCCAATGATGTGTTGCCATCCTATGATGTCTGAGTAGATTTTTGTTGTCCTATCGGTGGTTGATGAATTGCTATGATTGATTTAATTTGCTTGTGGTTATGTTTCTGTCCTTTGGTGCCCATCACATGAGCGCGCGCGTGGATCACACCATAGGGTTAGTTGTATGTTGATAGGACTATGTATTGGAGGGCAAGAGTGACAGAAGCTTCAACCTAGCATAGAAATTGATGCATACGGGATTGAAGGGGGACCAATATAACTTAATGCTATGGTTGGGTTTTACCTTAATGAACGTTAGTAGTTGCGGATGCTTGCTAATAGTTCCAATCATAAGTGCATAGAGTTCCAAGTCAGGGATGACATGCTAGCAGTGGCCTCTCCCACATAAAACTTGCTATCGGTCTATTAAAGTAGTCAATTGCTTAGGGACAATTTCGCAACTCCTACCACCACTTTTCCACACTTTCTATATTTACTTTAGTTGTGTCTTTATCTAAACAGCCCCTAGTTTTTATTTACATGCTCTTTATATTCTTGCAAACCTATCCAACAGCACCTACAAAGTACTTCTAGTTTAATACTTGTTCTAGGTAAAGCGAACGCTAAGCGTACGTAGAGTTGTATCTGTGGTCGATAGAACTTGAGGGAATATTTGTTCTACCTTTAGCTCCTCGTTGGGTTCGTCACTCTTACTTATCGAAAGAGGCTACAATTGATCCCCTATACTTGTGGGTTATCAAGACCTTTTTTTGGCGCCGTTGCCGGGGAGTCATAGCGTGGAGTGAATATTCTCGTGTGTGCTTGTTTGCTTTATCACTAAGTAATTTTTATTTGCTGCTCTTAGTTGTTCTTTATCTTTAGTTATGGATATGGAACACGAAATACCAAAAAAATTAGGTGTACTTGCTACTCATGGAGATGGGGAACCTCCTAAAACCCTCGATGATCATTATGTGATATATATTGTGTACTACTTTGATAATCCTGAGAAAACCCCATTCAATTATGTAATGGGAGACACTTTGGATCAACGTGAATACTTTAGGGATTATCGCTTGACTCAAAAAGGGAAACTATTATGGGATCAAATTCATATATTGAAGTGGTATGCTAGGCAACTATGCTTGAGATATGATTATACTTGTTGCTCTAAGATGAAGGCTCCACACCTTCCCTTTTCATGCAAATTTAATGATAATAAAACCTTAGCTTCTTATGTTAATGCTATATCTGATTACTATGATGTGGAACAAATAGAAGAATTTGTTGCTTTTATGGGTGCTTATGAAATTGAATCTATGTTTAAAGAGTTTGAAAATCTTTATGATGCTGTTTATAGACCTGAAAAATTTAGCTATCCTTAAATATTGCTATGAGAATTATGAATTCAATTCCGATATTGATGCATTTATTGAGAAAGTATCCGCTGTCCAAGAAGAGACTAATATTTTGCAGGAGTCTATGGAAGAAGAAATTGATGAAATTGTGAGCTCATTGGATGAAAAAGATGATGAGGAGAGCAAAGAACAAAAGGAGGAAGAGCAAATTAGCTACCCGTGCCCACCTTGTAATGAGAGTAACTCTTCAACTCATACATCGTTTAATTTCCCTTCATACTTACCGAAGGATGATTGCTATGATGATTGTTATGATCCCGTTGATTCTCTTGAAATACCCCTTTTTGATGATGCTTGCTATGCTTGTGGCCAAGATGCCAATATGAATTATTCTTATGGAGATGAACTTGCTATAGTTCCTTATGTTAAACATGAAATTGTTGCTATTGCACCCACGCATGATAGTCCTATTATCGTTTTGAATTCTCCCTACTACACTATATCGGAGAAGTTTGCACTTATTAAGGATTATATTGATGGGTTGCCTTTTACCGTTGCACATGATGATTTTGATGAATATAATATGCATGTGCTTGCTTCTCCTACTTGCAATTATTGTGAGAGAGGAACTATATCTCCACCTCTCTATGTTTCTCACACGATAAAATTGCAAGAAACTGTTTATACTATGCATTGGCCCTTACTAGGTGTGCATGAATTATTCTTTTATGACATGACGATGCATAGGAAGAGAGTTAGACTTCGTTGTTGCTTGATATATGTTACTTTGTACTCACTACTAAATTAGAAATAATTGTTAATTAAAATTGGCTTTGATATACCTTGGGATCCGGGTGGATCCATTACTTGAGCACTATATGCCTAGCTTAATGGCTTTAAAGAAAGCGCTGCCAGGGAGACAACCCGGAAGTTTTAGAGAGTCATTTATTTCTGTTGTGTGCTTTTATATAGTTTAAAAACAAAAAAATAAAGAGGGGAACCCAAAACTTTTCAAAAAGAAAAGTGAAAGTGAGATAAACGAGCATTGTGAAAGTGGGGGACGTCCTTGAACTTTGTTCATGGCCATGGAAACTTTGTGAATCTTAATTACAGAAACTTTTCAAAAAAAATAATTATCCCCTTGTACAATTCCATTGTATTATAAAAATAATGTGCCAAGGTTTGCCTTTAGGATGTTTACAATGCTTGATGGTTTGTATGGTGCAGGACAGAAACTTTAGCTGTAGTGCGCAATTTTAAATTTTTTACTGGAACGTCAAATGGTTCTGATTCTTTTTGCACTTTCTTTCTATACAAATGATTTATTTTGCCTAATTTTTTCAGAATTTTTCAAGTATCAGAAGTATGGTGAATGTTCAGATTATTAGAGACTGTTCTGTTTTAGACAGATTCTGTTTTTGATGCATAGTTTGCTTGTTTTGATGAAACTATCAAGTTATATCAGTGGATTAAGCCATGAAAAAGTTATATTAAAGTAGCTATAATGCAAAAACAAAATATGAATTGGTTTGCAACAGTACTTAGAGTAGTGATTTGCTTTATTATACTAACGGATCTTACCGAGTTTTCTGTTGAAGTTTTGTGTGGATGAAGTGTTCGATGATCGAGAAGGTCTCGATGTGAGAAGAAGGAAGAGAGGCAAGAGCTCAAGATTGGGGATTCCCAAGGCACCCCAAGTAAATATTCAAGGAGACTCAAGCGTCTAAGCTTGGGGATGCCCCGGAAGGCATCCCCTCTTTCTTCAACAAGTATCGGTATGTTTGCGGATTCGTTTCGTTCATGCGATATGTGCAAATCTTGGAGCGTCTTTTGATTTAGTTTTCATTTTTTTTTATGCACCATGCTGGTATGAGATAGTCCTTGGTTGATTTATAGAATGCTCTTTGCACTTCCCTTATATTCTTTGAGTATGGCTTTATAGAATGCTTCATGTGCTTCACTTATATCATTTGAAGTTTGGATTGCCTGTTTCTCTTCACATAGAAAACCGCCATTTGTAGAATGCTCTTTTGCTTCACTTATATTTGTTAGAGAATGGGCATATCTTTTGTAGAAAGAACTAAACTCTCTTGCTTCACTTATATCTATTTAGAGAGATGACAGGAATTGGTTATTCACATGGTTAGTCATAAAATCCTACATAAAACTTGTAGATCACTGAATATGATATGTTTGATTCCTTGCAATAGTTTTGCGATATAAAGATGGTGATATTAGAGTCATGATAGAGGGTAGTTATGGATTGTAGAAATACTTGTGTTGAAGTTTGTGATTCCCGTAGCATGCACGTATGGTGAACCATTATGTGATAAAGTCGGGGCATGATTTATATATTGATTGTCTTCCTTATGAGTGGCGGTCGGGGACGAGCGATGGTCTTTTCCTACCAATCTATCCCCCTAGGAGCATGCGCAAAGTACTTTGTTTCGATGACTAATAGATTTTTGCAATAAGTATGTGAGTTCTTTATGACTAATGTTGAGTCCATGGATTATACGCACTCTCAGCCTTCCATCATTGCTAGCCTCTTCGGTACCGTGCATTGCCCTTTCTCACCTCGACAGTTGTTGCAAACTTCGGCGGTGCATCCAAACCCCGTGATACGATACGCTCTATCACACATAAGCCTCCTTATATCTTCCTCAAAACAGCCACCATACCTACCTATTATGGCATTTCCATAGCCATTCCGAGATATATTGCCATGCAACTTCCATCATCATCATATACATGACTTGAGCATTCATTGTCATATTGCTTTGCATGATCGTAAGACAGCTAGCATTATGTTTTCATGGCTTGTCCGTGTTTTGATATCTTTGCTATGCTAGATCATTGCACATCCTGGTACACTGCCAGAGGCATTCATATAGAGTCATATCCTTGTTCTAGTATCGAGTTGTAATATTGAGTTGTAAGTAAATAAAAGTGTGATGATCATCATTATTAGAGCATTGCCCCAGTGAGGAAAGGATGATGGAGACTATGATTCCCCCATAAGTCGGGATGAGACTCCGGACTTTATCAAAAAAAAGAGGCCAAAGAAGCCCAAATAAAAAAAGGCCAAAGAAGCCCACCAAAAAAAAGAGAGAGAAAAGAGAGAAGGGGCAATGTTACTATCCTTTTACCACACTTGTGCTTCAGAGTAGCACCATGTTCTTCATATAGAGAGTCTCTTGAGTTATCACTTTCATATACTAGTGGGAATTTTCATTATAGAACTTGGCTTGTATATTCCGATGATGGGCTTCCTCAAATGCCCTAGGTCTTCATGAGCAAGCAAGTTGGATGCACACCCACTTAGTTTTCAATTTGAGCTATCATACACTTATAGCTCCAGTGCATCCGTTGCATGGCAATCCCTACTCCTCACATTGACATCAATTGATGGGCATCTCCATAGCCCGTTGATTCGCCGCGTCGATGTGAGACTTTCTCCTTTTTGTCTTCTCCACACAACCTCCACCATCATATTCTATTCCACCTATAGTGCTATGTCCATGGCTCACGCTCATGTATTCCGCGAAAGTTGAAAAGGTTTGAGAACGTGAAAAGTATGAAACAATTCCTTGGCTTGTAATCGGGGTTGTGCATGATTTGAATATTTTGTGTGGTGAAGATGGAGCATAGCCAGACTATATGATTTTGTAGGGATAACTTTCTTTGGCCATGTTATTTTGAAAAGACATGATTGCTTTATTAGTAGGCTTGAAGTATTGTTGTTTTTAATGTCAAAAGATAGACTATTGCTTTGTATCACTCGTGTCTTAATATTCATGCCATGATTAGATACATGATCAAGATTATGCTAGGTAGCATTCCGCATAAAAAATTATCTTTTTTATCATTTACCTACTCGAGGACGAGCAGGAATTAAGCTTGGGGATGCTGATACGTCTCCGTCGTATCTATAATTTTTGATTGTTCCATGCCAATATTATACAACTTCATATACTTTTGGCAACTTTTTATATTATTTTTGGGACTAACATATTGATCCAGTGCCCAGTGCCAGTTCCTGTTTGTTGCATGTTTTATGTTTCGCAGAAACCCATATCAACGCGAGACGGTGCCCGAGGGGGGCACGAGGCAGGGGGGCGCCCCACCCCCCCTGGGCGCGCCTCTGACCCTCGTGGGGCCCCCGTAAGGCGGTTTCTGCTCTTCTTTGGCCGCAAGAAAGCTAATTTTCGGAGAAAAATCTGGGCGAAGGTTTCAATCCAATCGGAGTTACGGATCTCCATATATAGGCGAAACGGTGAAAGGGCAGAATAGGGGAACTCAGAAACAGAGAGAGACAGAGAGACAGATCCAATCTTGGAGGGGCTCTTGCCCCTCCCATGCCATGGAGGCCAAGGACCAGAGGGGAAACCCTTCTCCCATCTAGGGAGGAGGTCAAGGAAGAAGGGGGCCCCTCTCCCCCTCTCCTCCGGTGCCGCCGGAACGCTGCCGTGGCCACCATCATCATCACCGCGATCTTCACCAACACCTTCGCCATCTTCACCAACATCTCCATCACCCTCCCCCTCTATCTACAGCGGTCCACTCTCCCGCAACCCGTTGTACCCTCTACTTGAACATGGTGCTTTATGCTTCATATTATTATCCAATGATGTGTTGCCATCCTATGATGTCTGAGTAGATTTTCGTTGTCCTATCGGTGGTTGATGAATTGCTATGATTGATTTAATTTGCTTGTGGTTATGTTGCTGTCCTTTGGTGCCCATCATATGAGCGCGTGCGTGGATTACACCATAGGGTTAGTTGTATGTTGATAGGACTATGTATTGGAGGGCAAGAGTGACGGAAGCTTCAACCTAGCATAGAAATTGATGCATACGGGATTGAAGGGGGACCAATAAAACTTAATGCTATGGTTGGGTTTTACCTTAATGAACGTTAGTAGTTTCGGATGCTTGCTAATAGTTCCAATCATAAGTGCATAGAATTCCAAGTCGGGGATGACATGCTAGCAGTGGCCTCTCCCACATAAAACTGGCTATCGGTCTAGTAAAGTAGTCAATTGCTTAGGGACAATTTCGCAACTCCTACCACCTCTTTTCCACACTCGCTATATTTACTTTAGTTGTGTCTTTATCTAAACAGCCCCTAATTTTTATTTATGTGCTCTTTATATTCTTGCAAACCTATCGAACAACACCTACAAAGTACTTCTAGTTTAATACTTGTTCTAGGTAAAGCGAACGCTAAGCGTACGTAGAGTTGTATCAGTTGTCGATAGAACTTGAGGGAATATTTGTTCTACCTTTAGCTCCTCGTTGGATTCGACACTCTTACTTATCGAAAGAGGCTACAATTGATCCCCTATACTTGTGGGTTATCAGTACCTGGGGTGGAAGCACTGCATACATGTGTGTACGCATTATTTCCTCGGTTCTTAAATATACTCCTGAGTATTTGTCTCCCATGCGGTTGTGCACTACTCCCTCGGTTCTTAAATATACTCCTGAGTATTTGTCTTTCTAGAGATTTCAATGAGTGACTACATACGAAGCAAAATGAGTGAATCTACACTCTAAAATAATCCCATTTGAAATTTGTAAAAAGACAAATATTTAGGAACGGAGGAGTATAGTTTTGTGCATGGCACATGGACCCGGATGCTGAAGAGGCTTCTGGCAATGCTATCAAGCTTCCAGGATTTTGTTTACATAATTGACGTACTATACAAATAATTTTCTAGCGACATGAAATTGTACAATGCTCTGAGCTTTCAGCTTTGTTTCGTGTGAAATTTTCCAGCCATCGATGCTCTTTCGGAAACAATAAAAAACTAACTTCCTTGCTAATGCATCTCAATGATTAGCAGATCAGAGCTAATATTTACATCACAACTGAAGAAAAAGTTGTGAGAAGGTGTTAAATTAAAATTGATCCATGCTTTCCTTGGCAGCAACGTCCCCCCAGCTCTGTCTAAATCAACAAGGCATGTTGGGAAAAAAAGTAGCTGTCTAGAGCATGCAACATTCCGATCATTTTGTGCAGTTCCGCTAAAATAGAGTTGAGCGTCCCTGTTCCAAAGATATTAAGTGTGATTACGATAACAGAGGACTGCTGATGAAACAATAAACACATAAATAGAAGCCGGTCACCTTTGCAGTCTATCTTAAGACTAACTAGTTGGAGAAGATTAAGCAAATAGTTGGAGAAGATTAGGCTCAGAGTTGGATGAGGAGGATCCCTTTGTGCAGTTGCACTGAAATGTAGAGACGTTGCCCGTGTGACATTTTAGTACAACTGCACAAATCACTTAAAAAAGTGATTTGTGCAGTTCACCAAAAGGTCGCAATAGCAATGAGGTAAAATGGATAGCCCTATTTGCAAAAAAAGAGGTAGAAAGGAAACAATTACTGGCCAATAAAAGTTGATGACACATACGATGACAAAAAAGAAGCATATTCCTTGTCCTAAGGGAAGATAACAACACGGTTGTGTTTGTCTAAAACGGTGTGAGGACGAGATTGCAATATGGAAAGTACGCCGGACGAGCTACGTTTTGGGCAAAGAACTATGGAAGATCCACATGCTAGATTTTCCACATGCAGCGACGTGGGAAGACGGGCAGTGGAGCAAGGCCGGAGGGGATACCTGGGGGTCGTCGGGATGTAACTAGGTGAGCGGCGGCGGCGGGGTCTGCCCATACTGCGGCAGCGAGCAGGTGGCGTAGGCCCTACCGCGCCAGAGCTTGGTCAGAGAGAATGGCGGGTACCGCAGGTCGGGACGTGTTGCCTCGGCGTCGTCGAACGGAGAAACGATGCACATCCTCCCTTTCCGCCGGCGGACGGGATGAGGCCAGATCAGTGACCAACGGTGGGAGAGAGAGAGGCCACTGCCACCTTGTGTGAGATACTCTAAAGAGAGACAAGCCCAGGCAGGCAGGCTCCATTATATATAGTGGAGCGGACTACCTTTTTCTCCATAAAAATCGTTTTATATTATGTGTACGTGCCATTGAGCGATATAACTTTATTTAAAAATAATGCGCCAATGCATCAGGTCGAACTTTGTTTCGTGCATGCGTGCTACACGACCTCCGTAGGTAAACAACCGCTACACGCGTTCAAATTAGCACGTGGGCTGCCATTTTCGTATAGAAATGAGCTCCACCGTGTACCCGCACGGGTATGGCTAGGCACGAAACGTGAGTGCGTGCACCTATTCTCTTCGTGTACGTACACCACCTACGTGGGGTTGTGTGAGAGAGATACAAACGTAGAGAGATATAGTGTGTGGGTTCGTGAGTGTTTTTTGGGGGGGTTCAATCAAAAAATGTAACATATGCAATGTGTGTGAAATAGAGTCCTGGATATATCATATATATAGAGGGGGCGATCCACGAGAAGAGAGTGGAGGTATCATCGGCTTGAGGTATCCATAGAATCGAAGAGAGGGATGATGTGTGTGTGTGCACGCGCGATCGATAAAGAGTGCCATCGAATTTGTGTGTGCCCACGTCAAAGATATAGAGTGGTTGGCCTACTGGAATGTGAGAGGGGACAGGTGCAGTTTGTCTCTGTGGCATGGATACCTACCTACAGTGCTCGACTATCGGTGTGTGGTAGTGGGGGAGGCCTAATTAATTATAGAGGTACAATGGTTGGTATATGTGTGGAGGAGGAGAGAGGCCTACCTTATGTATTAAGGGAGATCGAACGGCATCCATGCATATGTGTAGGAGAGTAATAAGGTTGGGAGAGAGACACAACTAGAGTGTTGGAGGGGGTGGTAGTGGAGTTGCTTCTAACAAATGGTGGGAGTCTAGGAGAGGCTTGCTAGACAAACGGAGGGCACGCCTGCAATATCAATAAGAGAGGGGATGGCTGCCCTGTCTGTGCACGTGCGTGCGAGAGACGGGTCAGGAGGCACGCACGAATTATGAGGGGGGACGATATGGCTGTGGTAAGCAGACGTAACTACATCGGAAGATCAATCGTCCTTTGTCAGAGAAAGGAGAGACATAACTCGTGAGGTACGTCGATCGATGGGTGGGAAAATAGTTAAAGTCGACCTCGGTATATGTAGGGAAATCGATCGGGACACATGCATGTATGTGTTAGAAGCAAATAAGGCCCGGGGAGAAGGATAGAGAGAGAGGGATGCATCTAGGAGGTGGTGCGAGAGGCATACTATATCGAGGGGGAAGGAGTGTGCGAGTACGAGATCAATGAAAAGAGTGGTGGGAGTGAGGCATGGACGGTGAGAAGAGAAGAGGGGAAGCTTGTGTTTGTGGTAGGCACACCTGGCTAGAGAGGCATATCGATCGATGTGTGCCGTAAAGAAGGAGCTAAGGGGCCAACACACACCGTGGGTGAACGACCTAAAGTGAAAAGACAAATTTGTGCGATGGAGCTAGAGAATGCTGAGGGAGGGTGAGAGGGATGCGGGCATGTGCATGCACGAGAGAAAGTTAGCGCTAGCTACAAAGATAAGAGGACTGTGTGGGTGTAAAAGACGAATAGAGATCATTTCATTATAAAAAGCGAATTCGGATATTTGAAGAATTTATCATAGTGTTTTAAACCGACGCATGCGTGAATATATATATATATATAACGGTGATACACATGGTGTGGTTATGAACATGTTATACTACATATAATATATTTTATCTCTACTCTTATAAAAACAGAGTTGTTGATGATGGTGTGCCTGCCATCCTGCAATATAGGCCGTCCGATTTATATCTAACGGATAGGAAGGAAACTATGGAAATTTTGAAAAAATATACCCACACCCCTCTCCATATTTGCAAATAAGGCATCCCCTTGATCATGTTGATGTTCCGTGGAACGCATGGGCATCTTGCTAGTACTACATATAATATATAGAACATTGATTATAATTTGGGCTAATGTGTGGCTTTTGCAGCTCAGGGCTAAATACGTGTCATAAGGTAGGGGGCGAGGCACTATACCTTGTGTGATAAACATGGTGTACGTATGGAACATGGTTTAGATTATGAATATATAGTTAGTACATCAAATGTACTATTATTTGGAATCAACATCAAGTGTATTCAAAAAATTGAATTCGAGTTCATATAGTACACATATTTCATATCTATCTCTATAGTAATCATGTGGTGTGTTGTTAATGTAATACACGAATGATGGTTGAAGTTGGCAACAATCATGATTGTAGATTCTTATTGAAATAGAGAAACGAATTCAAATTCAGTTCGAATTGCAGCGATAGTATAGACATTTGGAATGCACTAAAATGTTGGCATGAGTAGGTTACATGCATTATACAGCCAGCGAAAAAAATTAAATTGGACATAACATGGATCCATACTCCCTCCTTCCATATATATAGGGCCTAATGCGTTTTTTAAGACCGCCTTTAACTATTGACAAGATTAATAGTACATGACATGCACAATGTGAAAATTATATCATTGAAAGCTCCTTTCACACACGAATTTAACGGTGTGCTTTGTGTAAGTTGCATGTCATATATTATTGCTCTAATATTTGGTTGGTCAAATTTAACCTCAAAAAATGCATTAGGCCCTATATAGATGGAAGGAGGGAGTAGCTTTTAATAGCATTTGTATAGTAAAATGGGACAAGACTCTCTCTTTGTGTGGTGTGAATAGTTTTATTTTTTTCGTTTTTTTCGTTGTTGAGGGAAGTGCGAATTGATTTGGTACGTACTACAAGTACCATATTACACGTTAGGCTTGTCCCTAAAATTCAACCCGCGCCTTGTTATATCCCGAAAATTCAGATATCGTGCTCCCAAAACTGGCGCCTTCACAACCCGCGCCTTGTTGTCCCGAAATTACAACGCGCGCGAAAACTCCCTCCAGCTGCGAAATCTCGACACGTGAAATCCCCCTTCTAACCCTGAGCCGAAAGGGCCGCTAGTTCAAATCGGTGGGGGTACTTTTGTAACACACCCTACATTTTGGACAAGCGCGTCCCTAAGTCATGGTCCCCCCTCCCATCGCCTCCTTTTCGCCATTCGAAATCAGGCCGCCATAACCTCTTCGCTCCAGCCGCGAAACCCCACCTCCTCCGTCCTCCACCTCACCGCTGCCCAGCCGGAGCCTCTTCCCCGATGACGTCGTCCACCGCAATAGGTCGACGTCCCTCATCCGCCTCCCCGGATGAGGATCTGTTGTCCTGCCGGTTCAGCCGCCCCGGCCTCCGCCTCCAAGGAGCTGCTCCGATGATCGTCTCGTCTATCGCGGCTGCTCCATCCCCACAGGGCCACCTTAACCTGCTCCACCGGAACCGCAACATCCTCACCGACTCCTTGGACGAAGCCGAGGCCTACTCGGCGCCACCAAAGTGGTCGTACACTCATCGCATCGCACCTTCTCCTTAACTTGACCTCCCAGCATCGACGGTGCTCCATCCCGCACCCCCATGGAGCGGCTACCTCGAAGCTAGCGCCCCAGGCGACATCTCCACGGCGGCTTTCCCTAGTGCGAGGTCCCTTCGGCGGCGGCGTCCATACCAGCCGGATTTGCTGCTGCTGTTCCGGCTGTCGCTCGGTCGCTCGCGCTGCTACTGCTGCTCCGGCTCTCGCTCGCTCGCGCTGCTGCTGCTGCTGCCGCTCGGGCTCTCACTCGCTCGCTCTCCCAGCTGCTGCTGCTCCGGCTCTCGCTCGCTCGCGCTGCTCTCCCCTCGCTCGTGCTGCTGCTCTGCTCCGATTTAGCTACACTTAAGTCGACTGAATCAACTTTTGGGTCAGTCGATTTTCAGGGGGTGGGGGGTCTCGCCGGAGTTAAGGAAGAACCACCCGCAACGGGGAGGGGGCTCGCCGGAGAGGTACCCCACTATCTATCTTAGGGTTCTGGGTGGGGTGCTGCTTGTCGGCGGTGGGGAGCGCGGTGGTGGGACGGTGGCGTGGGGATCGCCGGAGAAAAAGCTTGGCGCGGGGGGAGGGGGCTAGAGGGCTGGCCGGGGCGGCGGCGGACCGGCGGTGGGGAGTTGTTTCGGGGTGGCGAGGCGGTGCGGGGTTCGGTCGGTGGTGGCTGGCGGCTCAAGGGGGTGCAGGTTGAAGATAAACTGCATGCCCTCCCTAAACTATCCCATGTCAAGTGCCTCTCTGCTACCATTGCGTTCAGTTTCGACAGCAACATTCAAATTCCACAGTAAATTTCAGTTTCGACAGTTAAGTTCAGAGTCAACAGTTTTTACCTCATCTGTTGTAGTCATGTGGTTTTTAGTGATGTAAATTTTACATCTATCACTTTTTGGTAATGCATGTTACATCATCTATTGGAGATGCCATTAGAATCCCACTTGAGATTAATGATGTCTGTCTTGGGCTGCTTCAGCCTTGACGTCTTACGGCTCACCGGAGCTGCTCCAACGACGGAACGATCCATCACAACAGAGCAGTGCCCTGGACGCCATCTACAGATTCCTCAGATCTTCCTCCACACCTCCGACAACCACATCTGCCTCAACTTCTTCAGCGACCAACCCAATGATGCTGAGGTCGACACGGCTACGGCAAAGAGGTTGTACACTGTCGCATCACTTATTACTCTACATTTGTCGGATCACGGGTTCCGGCAAAACCCTTAAGGTTCGAACTCTGGGGTGTAGCACGAAGTTCTTTCCTTCCTACCGATCCACGCCCTAGATTTGCTAAGATCTCGTGGACGAACTCGACGAACTCACAACACAAAAGACACAAGATTTATACTGGTTCGGGCCACCGTTGTGGTGTAATACCCTAATCCAGTGTGGTGGTGGTGGATTGCCTCTTGGGCTGATGATGAACAGTACAAAGGGAAGAACTGCCTCCTGAGGTTGAGGTGTTCTTGTGCTCTGTGAGCTTGTGGGTGAGAGGATGGAAGATGGAATCCCCCCTACTGTGGTGGCTAGTTCTACTTATATAGGCCCTGGTCCTCTTCCCAAATATTGAGCGGGAAGGGAGCCAACAACGGCCAATTTGAAAGGGGACAGCCAGTATAGCTTATCCTGACAAAAGCGGTCTTCGCCTGCGAAAGGATTGGGTGGTGACGCCGTCTTGGGCTCCATGGTGACCTCCGTCTGGCAGTCCTGCTGGTCTTGGTCTCGTTGCACTGATATGGAAACCTTTGCTTGATGCCTTGGTACTCCGCGCCTGCGCTTGCCCCTTTAGCACCAAAGGGGAAACAAGGACACTGCGCGCGCTGGCGCCCGCCTGGCCTCGATCGTCATGGCTCACGTCACGACAACCTCGCGAGGTTTGCCCTGCGTTGATCTCTCCGCTCCTCGCGAGGCAACCTGGTGAGGCCGCTCCTGAGGAGGTCTTGCATCGTCCGCCTAGCGAGGCTTGGCCCCTTGCGAGGGTCTTGAGTGCCTTGTTGATGAAGATGGGCCGTACAGGCTGCTAGCACAGCCACGCCATGGGCCGCAGGCAGGCAAGTCTGGGGAGCCCCGTTCCCAGAACACCGACAGTAGCCCCCGGGCCCAAGGCGCGCTCGGGCTTGGCTTCGAGGCGAAGCCAAAGGTCAAGTGCGGAGCGTTGCGGGCCCCAAAATCCTGCGGCCATGGTCGACGCGTGGCGGTTGATTGGATGTGGGCGTCTCCGCTTCCCCACGCTGTCTCGGCACTGCCCGACTTGACAAGTCCCTGCGACATGCAAGGGAAAATCATCATTACCTGTGATCGTGGGAGGCGCCGGTTGGCCATCTTCCGCTATAAATGGGGAGGGGGGCAGAGCCCCCGTCGCCCATCTCTTCCCAGTCTGCTTGCTTCTTCCACCTTGCTCCTCTTCTAGTAGCAATGGCGCCCATCCGAAGGTTTTCGGCTGCGGAGAAGGGAAAGGCTCCCCGCGACGAGCCGGGGCCGCTTCCGCCGAAGAAGAGGTTGGCTTACTGCCGCAACGCAGTGGTGATGCAGGTGGTGATGAGGCCTTGGTGCGAGCGGCCTCCTCCAGGGTATCCGCTACCCTTGTATGCCCAAGCTGGGGGCTCAGGAGGAAGGAACGACGAGCATCGGCGCGCGCACCATGGCCGAGGTCGACGTGCCGTGGTGACGCGCGCCGTCGCTCCTGGAGTCCACGCGGTAGAATCCTCGCGCGAGCTTGTGCTGTGGGTGGCGATGCCCCTGAGCTCTCGTCGTGCTCGGGGCAAGGCTGCAGCGTCCGGCCGCCACCATCACTGATCTGGGTGGGGTTGGCGCCGGCCTTCCGCGGCCCACTGTTGATGATGGCGTCAGCCGCGGGGGCGTGTAGATAGGATCCTCCTAGGTTCTCGTCTTTTGTTCCCTGCGAGGAATCAAGAAGTACCCCGTGGGGGCGTGTAAAGGGTCTGTAATGTCTGTTGTTGATATTATGCTGATTATGGAAACCTGTGAACGCAAGTACTGTTTAGGCTCGGTCTCCCCTTTCCAACCTCGCGACGGCTTGTGGCTCTACGCTGACAGGTCCCGGTCCCCAGGCAAGCTGCAGCCGTCGCTGGTATGCCAGGTCGCGTGCCATGGTCAAGGCCAGGAGGTGAGCGGCCCGAGGTCCAGTAAGATCCCCTGAGGCGCGATGCTCAGGAGGTCCCCTTTAGCGCTCAAGTAGCCATGGTAAGGCAAGAAAGGGAGGCGACGTGGCCGCAAAAAGGCTGCGGCAAGCGTGACCCTTAGGCTCCAACGTTTAGGCAATCCGAGCGCGAGACTTATCTTGGCGGTTTTGGGTCGATTCCTTGCGGTGCGCCGCGTTAATGCGTAGCTAGGCCAGGCGTACGAGCCTTCCCTTCTTCTCCACACTCTCCTTTATGCTCTATGTCCTCAGGTCCTGACCCTCGAGCGAGCTCAGCCGCCGCTGTGAAGGGCCAGGTGGAGGCCCTACTGAAGAAGTTCCGCGGCTTCGCTCTCGCGCCTTTGGCCGACGGTGCAGGTGAAGGCGATGCTACCAAGGAAGGAGCACCTCTTGTGGGTGATGGCGGTGTCCAGGGCTGACCTGCGGCTGCTTTCATGTTTCATTCCTGCAGCATGCATCAGGCCTCGTGGAGGCGTTAAACTTTCGTTTGATATTGTGAGAATAATATGTCTTGTAATATTTGCTTCGAGATTTTGCGACTTTCTTCCTATTTGCTTCGTGTTCTGCGTCGGCAGAGCCCGGCCCCGCGCATACCTCAACCACCATTGGGCTGACCGGAGACCAGGACGGACCAAGGAGTGAGGGGCTACGTGACCAGTTAGGCTCCTGAGTCGCGATGCTCAGGAGTCCCCCTTGACGCGCAAACAACTTATAGGGAGAATACGCGAGGATAGGGTAATGTTCTATGTCGGCAGGGCCCAGCCCCGCGCATACCTCAACCACCGTTGGGCCGACCGGAGACCAGGATGGACCAAGGAGTGAGGGGCTACGTGACCAGTTAGGCTCCTGAGTCGCGATGCTCAGGAGTCCCCCTTGACGTGCAAACAATCTTCATAAATTTGCCCTCGCCGAGGCCCGGCTCGGGAGGGGCGCGCGACGACCAGGTCCGGGAGACCTGGTTGGGTGGCATACGCTTGGGCGTGACCCAAGCGCAGCCCCCGTGCCCTAGACCCATAGCGCGACTCTCCCGAGGGGAGGCGTTGCGGTGAGGCCGGACACTGAGCTCTGGGGCTCCCTGAGGTTGGTGCGGCCGTGAGGCCGCCCTCAGTTGTTTATCACCGGCGCGGAGCATAGTGCTTCCGCTTGTGCACGGGCATAGCCGCTCCTCGGCAGTGTTGACGGCCAGCGCGGAGCATGGTGCTTCCACTTGTGCGTGGGAGGGGGGCTCCCTCTGCGGAGAGCCCCCGGGGCGTGTACAGCCCCGCCCTGACACGTGGCTTGCACGACAGGGCTAGACAAGGTGTATCTGGGCACTCGTGAGCCAGCGCGGGACTCACGAGGCCCTACCTCAAGGCAGGTTGCGCCTGATCTTGGTTCTTGTTCACTGTGCTGGTCCTGCGAGGTGGTCAGACAACCTGCGCCGAACGAATCTCCTGAGGTTACCGCATGACAGGGTCAAGCACCAACGGCCCCAGGAGGTGACGTGAACGGGGCCGGCCCGCCAGACAGAGCTCAGCCGCTGGATTTATCGATGCTGCAGGGACGGGCCCGAGCACAGACGTCGTGCTTATCCTACCCACGCGAAGGATCCTGAAGAAAGACGGCCGGCGCGCGGTTCCCATAGTGGGTGACGATCGAGCAGGTAATAATCATAGGTAGATTAAGCATGGAAAGCATACTGGCTCAAGTAAAAGCAGGGAAGATACACGCCCGAGGGGCGCCCCCCGCAAGGTAAGCTAAAGACATGAAGGGGATACATGCCACAGGGACGGACCCATGCAGCCTGGGAATGATGCAGCCCGAGGGGCGCTCCCAGCTAAATAAACTTGGAAAATGTCACCTGGTTCTATTGATGAAGGGGTGTTGGGGCAGCTGAAGGTACGCGGCGAAGCGGACGCTCCTCATGAGCCACCGGAGCCCTGAGCCTCAGGAGGCTCTGGGGGTCCAGGCGGTTCCTTGAGGACCGCCTCCATCTCTATCAGGACGGCGTGGTGACTGGCCTCCTGAGTCGCCAGGGTGCGCCGCAAGTTGCGCTGGTAGACGAACGACACGCTCGGCAGGCCAAAAGGCATGCGAATGTAGCTATGTGGTGGACCCTCGCAGCGGCCCGCGCGCGAAGGCCAGAAGAGCTCCTAAGATGCGGCCCTGTTGAGCCCTGGGACGTCGATGCAGACGCGCAACCCGGCATCCTCGCCTGGATGGGGAGCTGCGCCTCGTGAGCGGCGGTCGCCGCGCATGGCCCTTGCGTCATGCAGTTCCTGAGTGGTCTTGGTGATGAATTCCTGAGCGGTGGGCGCTCCTTGCCCTGTGTCCTCCTGAGGGAAACGCGCCATGAAGCACGCCTCCAAGTGGTGCTCGAGCGCCTCCCTCGTGATGTTGGCAAGGTCTGAGGCCCTCCAGAAGAGAGCCCTCGAGCCTTGCCCGAGAAGGGTGCGCCTTCCTATGCGATGGAGGAAGGCGCCCCTGGAGCGGGCGCTGATCCTGACGAGGTTCCAGCCGCGACGCCACCCTCCTGACGTCCTGTACGGCATAGTTGCTTCTTCTTCTTGGGGATGGCCTCAGGAGGGCCCTCGCCCTTGCTGTCGGGGTCGTCGATTACTGCAGCTTGAAAGGCACGCTCGACGGAGCACATCGCGTCTCTTTCTTCACATGGGACCGTGATGATTCCGCCGCTTGCCGGCATCTTGAGGACATTGTAGCCGTGATGGGTCACCGCCATGAACTTGGCCAGGGCTGCTGTCACAAACATGCATATAAGAGATCAAAGAAGATTCAAATAACTTTCATGAATAAAAAGATAGATCTGATCATAAACTCAAAGTTCATCCGATCCCAACAAACACACCGCAAAAAGAGTTACATCATATGGATCTCCAAGAGACCATTGTATTGAGAATCAAACGAGAGAGAGGAAGCCATCTAGCTACTAACTACGGACCCGAAGATCTACAAAGAACTACTCGCGCATCATCGGAGAGGCACCAATGGAAGTGGTGAACCACTCCGTGATGGTGTCTAGATTGGATCTGGTGGTTCCGGACTCTGCGGAGGCTGGAATTGATTTTCGTCGACTCCCTTAGGGTTTCTGGAATATTGGGGTATTTATAGAGTAAAGAGGCGGTCCAGGGGGCACTCGAGGTGGGCACAACACACCAGGGCACGCGTGGGCCTCCAGGCGCGCCCTGGTGGGTTGTGCTCCCCTTGGAGCAGCCCCAGGTGCTTCTTCGGCCCATTGGTTGTCTTCTGGTAAAAAAGAATCCACAAAAAGTTTCGCTGCATTTGGACTCCGTGTCGTATTGATTTCCTGCGATGTAAAAAACATGCAAAAAACAGCAACTGGCACTTGGCACTATGTCAATTGGTTAGTACCAAAAAATGATATAAAATGATTAAAACATCCAAGAATGATAATATAACAGCATGGAACAATCAAAAATTATAGATACATTGGAGACGTATCAGCATCCCCAAGCTTAATTCCTGCTCGTCCTCGAGTAGGTAAATGATAAAAACATATTTTTATGTGGATTGCTGCCTAACATGTCATCTGATATTCTTTTCTTTGTAGCATGGACATTTGGACTTTTATATTGTTCAAAGCAATAGTCTAGTTTTGGCATGATAACTTAAATACTCAAGCATATCAACAAGCAACCATGTCTTTCAAAATATCAACGCTAAAATAACTTATCCCTGGCCCTTCATGCTCAATCATTGATCCATTCATGAAACACACTCGCATATTAGCTAGACCCAATGCTCAAGTACAATCATAGTGCGCCCTAGTTGGTGCTTTATAAGAGAACATGGAGACTCAAATTCAAAAATAAAAATTACATAAAATACAAGAAAGGCCCTTCGCGGAGGGAAGTAGGGATTTGTAGAGGTGCCAGAGCTCAAAGGGAAAATTGAGAGATAAAAACATTTTGAGAGGCATACTTTTCCCACCAACGAAAATGAATTAGAGTTCCCAACACTTTCCATGCTAGATATATCATAGGCGGTTCCCAAACAGAAATTAAAGTTTATTCCTTTTTCAACCATACTTTCACTTTCCATGGCTAACCGTATCCACGGGTGCCTTCCATACCAACAGTTTCCGAGGAATTTATTATTTGACAACATAAAGTAAATTCATTTTTCATTTCGGGACTGGGCATCCCTAATACTTTTGCCTTACTCTCGTGCAATGACAAGTGAATAAACACTCATCGTGAGAATAACACATCTAGCATGGAAAATATTAGCCACCCCTCACCGCCTCGCGAGCGGTATGAGCACACAAAAGAGAAATTTATTTTGAATATTAGAATGACACATACAAATTTGCTTAGGACGGCAAAAGAATACCGCATATAGGTAGATATAGTGGACTCTTGTGGCAAAACTGGTTTAAAGGATTTTGGATGCACAAGTAGTTATCATACTTAGTGCAAAATGAAGGCTAGCAAAAGATTGAGAAGCGACCAACCAAGAAACGAATAATCTCACAAGCGAGCATTAAGCATAATTAACACCGAATAATGCACCACAAGTAGGATATAATTTCATTGCATAATTATTGACTTTCGTGCTTGCATAGGGAATCACAAACCTTAACACCAATATTCTTACTAAAGCATAATTACTCATCAAGATGACTCACATATCACATCGTCATATCTCAAAACTATTACCAAGAATCAAGTTTATTTTGTCCAATGATCTTCATTAAAGTTTTTATTATATCCTTCTTGGATATCTATCACTTTGCAACTAATTTTCATATGTTGCTTTTGATAAGCTCAAACAAATATAAGTGAAAATCATGAGCATAATATTTCTTTCTCTCAAATTAATTTAAGTGAAGCAAGAGGGAATTTCTTGAAATTTTTACTAGCTCTCAAATAAATCTAAGTGAAGCAAGAGAGCATTTCTTCAAAAATACTAAAGCACACCGTGCTCAGAAAGATATAAGTGAAGCACTAGAGCAAATCCATAGCTCATAAAAATTTAAGTGAAGCATAGAGAGCAATCCTAACAAGTCATGGCATAATTTTGGCTCTCTCAAATAGGTGTGTTCAGCAAGGAATCAAGACTTAAAATAAAAAATAAAACAAGCAAACACTCATATCATACAAGACGCTCCAAACAAAACACATAGTATGTGGTGAATAAAAATATAGCTTCGAGTAAAATACCGATGGTTGTTAGAAGAAAGAGGGGATGCCACTCTGGGCATCCCCAAGCTTAGTTGCTTGCTCCCTTTGGATGTAGCAAACCAGTTCATATTTTATTCTTGCATTATATCTACTGTATTCCAACTTTTCTATGGCAAAAACTCATCAAAGAAAACCATAGAATCATCAAAACAAGCACACAATGCAAAGAAAACAGAATCTGCCAAAAGCAGAACAGTTTGTAGTAATCTGGAAATTTCGAATACTTCTAAAACTCCAAAAATCCTGAAAAAATAGGACGACCTGAGAAATTTGTATATCAATCTACTCTAAAAAATTCAGAGTTTTTCATCGCTTTTGTGATTTTTAAAAATTCTAACTCTGGACACAAAAGTTTCTATTTTTCTCCAGCAAGATTAAACAACTATCACCCAAGAAGATCCTATAGGTTCTACTTGGCAAAAACACTAACTAAAACACAAAAAACACAATCATAACAGTAGAATAATTGTGCTAACACTCAAAAATAGAAAGCAAAAGGCAAAAGGCAAAAATAAATTTTATCCATTGGGTTGTCTCCCAACAAGCGCTATAGTTTGACGCCCTTAGCTAGGCATAATGCAAGGGATCTAAGTTTTTCATCTTTGTTCAACTCTTCAATCAAACACTTAGAATTCTTCAAAGATTTAGCATAAAGATTTTCAATGACAATACTCCTAGGAACAAATTTAAAGAATTCATTCTTGCCAAAGAGATCTCTTATAACTTCAACAAAATCCGGGTGGATACTAATCATCTTAAGATCCTCTTTACTAGAAGTTGCACCTTGTTCTTAGTAACTTGAGTAGTCTTGCCAATCTTTACGGGAGTTTTATCAATAGTTTTAGCGGAAGCAAAAGCCGTGCTCAAATTACTAAAGATTTCTTCCAGTTTATCAATCCGAGGCGGACTTTATTCAATTCTTTCATGAATTATGGTTCCCTTTTCTTTTAACAACTTAAAAACTTCTCCTGCTTTTGACCCAATTTTAGTAGCAAAGTTATGCATCTTTTTATCCAAATTTTCAATATGCTCTTCAGTAAGCATTTTCTTTTCAATAGCATCTAGTCTTTCCATGACATGCTCAAGAGTCAAAGTTGTTTCATTAATCATAAGAGGTGGTGAGCCTACTAAATTTCCATAGCACTGAAAGCATCAAGAGAGGGACACATCAAGAAATTTTCACCGGTAATCGTATCAAGGACGAATCTATACCAAGTGGTGATGCCCACATAAAAACAATGAAGAAGAACAATGGTAGATTGCTTACGGATAGATCTATTATGAGCATTGCAAATTCTATACCAAGCATCTTTTAAATTCTCTCCTCCCCCTTGTTTAAAGTTGAGAACTTCGTTTTCGGGAGTGCATGCAATAGAGGAAGAACTATCCATGATGATAATAACGGCAAACAAGATTGCACACAAAAACAGATCCGGCAAGAAAACGACGAACAAAAAAGAGGACGAATAAAACGGCAAATTTTTGTGAAGTGGGGGAGAGGAAAACGAGAGGCAAATGGCAAATCTATACCTAATAATAAAAGACGGAAGCTTTCATAGTTCTCCATACGTCATCCTTTTATATCCGTTGATTTTGTGTTAATCATAAACATTGACGGCTACGATCTAAAAATAGATCTACAAATAGGTACAAAGGAAAAAAACTGCAAAACATAGTTTGCACGTCCGGCTCGATGAAAAAAAGGAGAAAGGAGCAGTGCGTCCCTCTTGATGGAAAAAAGAAGGACAACACTAACGCCCACACGTGTGGTGGGAGCCAAACCCGCCCACACGCCCTATAGCACACAGACTACGCCATGTCACCGCATGCATGCATGTGGAAATCTTTTTGAATTTTCTGTTTTTAAAATGTTTTATCTCTTAAATGAAAAATCCGATTGAAGATCCGTTTTCACCATTAAATTCCTCACGACGAGATCTTTGAACCTAGATCTCATATCAACATATTTCGACGAATTTTTTTTTGGTTAAAAGTTGTCGTGTCTATTACACATGAATTGCCATGATGTTTACACTGAAGTTGTCATGATATGTTTCAGCTATTTTCTTCTACATTTAAAAATAAATTTTGACATATTATAAAATGGGGAATTAAGAAACTAGACTTGTCATGCATCATAAATTAAAATTGCCATGATACGTGCACTTAAAATTGCCATGGTTCATACAAAAAAACATTTTCATGGTCAAAGTACTGGAATTGCCATCATCGAAAAACTAAAATTGCCATGATCTACAAACTAAAATTGCCACATGGCAACTTTAGTTTAAGCACTATGGCAACTACAGCGTGGACATCATGGCAACTTTTGGGCAAAACAAAATTTCGTCGAAACATATCAAAATGGGGTCTAGTTTTGAAGATCTCGTCGAGACGGATTTAATGGTGAAAACGGATTTTTAATTCGCTTTTTTAATTAGGAGATAAAACATTTTTAAG
>NC_057808.1:215725915-215735198 GCF_018294505.1 Triticum aestivum
GAAGGCATCCCCTCTTTCTTCAACAAGTATCGGTATGTTTGCGGATTCGTTTCGTTCATGCGATATGTGCAAATCTTGGAGCGTCTTTTGCTTTAGTTTTCATTTTTCTTTTATGCACCATGCTGGTATGAGATAGTCCTTGGTTGATTTATAGAATGCTCTTTGCACTTCCCTTATATTCTTTGAGTATGGCTTTATAGAATGCTTCATGTGCTTCACTTATATCATTTGAAGTTTGGATTGCCTGTTTCTCTTCACATAGAAAACCGCCATTTGTAGAATGCTCTTTTGCTTCACTTATATTTGTTAGAGCATGGGCATATCTTTTGTAGAAAGAACTAAACTCTCTTGCTTCACTTATATCTATTTAGAGAGATGACAGGAATTGGTTATTCACATGGTTAGTCATAAAATCCTACATAAAACTTGTAGATCACTGAATATGATATGTTTGATTCCTTGCAATAGTTTTGCGATATAAAGATGGTGATATTAGAGTCATGCTAGAGGGTAGTTATGGATTGTAGAAATACTTGTGTTGAAGTTTGTGATTCCCGTAGCATGCACGTATGGTGAACCGTTATGTGATAAAGTCGGAGCATGATTTATATATTGATTGTCTTCCTTATGAGTGGCGGTCGGGGACGAGCGATGGTCTTTTCCTACCAATCTATCCCCCTAGGAGCATGCGCAAAGTACTTTGTTTCGATGACTAATAGATTTTTGCAATAAGTATGTGAGTTCTTTATGACTAATGTTGAGTCCATGGATTATACGCACTCTCAGCCTTCCGTCATTGCTAGCCTCTTCGGTACCGTGCATTGCCCTTTCTCACCTCGACAGTTGGTGCAAACTTCGGCGGTGCATCCAAACCCCGTGATATGATACACTCTATCACACATAAGCCTCCTTATATCTTCCTCAAAACAGCCACCATACCTACCTATTATGGCATTTCCATAGCAATTCCGAGATATATTGCCATGCAACTTCCATCATCATCATATACATGACTTGAGCATTCATTGTCATATTGCTTTGCATGATCGTAAGACAGCTAGCATTATGTTTTCATGGCTTGTCCGTGTTTTGATATCTTTGCTATGCTAGATCATTGCACATCCTGGTACACTGCCAGAGGCATTCATATAGAGTCATATCCTTGTTCTAGTATCGAGTTGTAATATTGAGTTGTAAGTAAATAAAAGTGTGATGATCATCATTATTAGAGCATTGCCCCAGTGAGGAAAGGATGATGGAGACTATGATTCCCCCATAAGTCGGGATGAGACTCCGGACTTTATCAAAAAAAAGAGGCCAAAGAAGCCCAAATAAAAAAAGAGAGAGAAAAGAGAGAAGGGGCAATGTTACTATCCTTTTACCACACTTGTGCTTCAGAGTAGCACCATGTTCTTCATATAGAGAGTCTCTTGAGTTATCACTTTCATATACTAGTGGGAATTTTCATTATAGAACTTGGCTTGTATATTCCGATGATGGGCTTCCTCAAATGCCCTAAGTCTTCATGAGCAAGCAAGTTGGATGCACACCCACTTAGTTTTCAGTTTGAGCTTTCATACACTTATAGCTCCAGTGCATCCGTTGCATGCCAATCCCTACTCCTCACATTGACATCAATTGATGGGAATCTCCATAGCCCGTTGATTGGCCGCGTCGATGTGAGACTTTCTCCTTTTTGTCTTCTCCACACAACCTCCACCATCATATTCTATTCCACCTATAGTGCTATGTCCATGGCTCACGCTCATGTATTCCGCGAAAGTTGAAAAGGTTTGAGAACGTGAAAAGTATGAAACAATTCCTTGGCTTGTCATCGGCGTTGTGCATGATTTGAATATTTTGTGTGGTGAAGATGGAGCATAGCCAGACTATATGATTTTGTAGGGATAACTTTCTTTGGCCATGTTCTTTTGAAAAGACATGATTGCTTTATTAGTAGGCTTGAAGTATTGTTGTTTTTAATGTCAAAAGATAGACTATTGCTTTGAATCACTCGTGTCTTAATATTCATGCCATGATTAGATACATGATCAAGATTATGCTAGGTAGCATTCCGCATCAAAAATTATCTTTTTTATCATTTACCTACTCGAGGACGAGCAGGAATTAAGCTTGGGGATGCTGATACGTCTCCGTCGTATCTATAATTTTTGATTGTTCCATGCCAATATTATACAACTTCATATACTTTTGGCAACTTTTTATATTATTTTTGGGACTAACATATTGATCCAGTGCCCAGTGCCAGTTCCTGTTTGTTGCATGTTTTATGTTTCGCAGAAACCCATATCAACGTGAGACGGTGCCCGAGGGGGGCACAAGGCAGGGGGGCGCCCCACCCCCCTGGGCGCGCCTCTGACCCTCGTGGGGCCCCCGTAAGGCGGTTGCTGCTCTTCTTTGGCCGCAAGAAAGTTAATTTTCAGAGAAAAATCTGGGCGAAGGTTTCAATCCAATCGGAGTTACGGATCTCCATATATAGGCGAAACGGTGAAAGGGCAGAACAGGGGAACTCAGAAACAGAGAGAGATAGAGAGACAGATCCAATCTTGGAGGGGCTCTTGCCCCTCCCATGCCATGGAGGCCAAGGACCAGAGGGGAAGCCCTTCTCCCATCTAGGAAGGAGGTCAAGGAAGAAGGGGGCCCCTCTCCCCCTCTCCTCCGGTGGCGCCGGAACGCTGCCGTGGCCACCATCATCATCACCGCGATCTTCACCAACACCTCCGCCATCTTCACCAACATCTCCATCACCTTCCCCCTCTATCTACAGCGGTCCACTCTCCCGCAAACCGCTGTACCCTCTACTTGAACATCGTGCTTTATGCTTCATATTATTATCCAATGATGTGTTGCCATCCTATGATGTCTGAGTAGATTTTCGTTGTCCTATCGGTGGTTGATGAATTGCTATGATTGATTTAATTTTCTTGTGGTTATGTTGCTGTCCTTTGGTGCCCATCATATGAGCGCGCGCGTGAATCACACCATAGGGTTAGTTGTATGTTGATAGGACTATGTATTAGAGGGCAAGAGTGACAGAAGCTTCAACCTAGCATAGAAATTGATGCATACGGGATTGAAGGGGGACCAATATAACTTAATGCTATGGTTGGGTTTTACCTTAATGAACGTTAGTAGTTTCGGATGCTTGCTAATAGTTCCAATCATAAGTGCATAGAATTCCAAGTCGGGGATGACATGCTAGCAGTGGCCTCTCCCACATAAAACTTGCTATCGGTCTAGTAAAGTAGTCAATTGCTTAGGGACAATTTCGCAACTCCTACCACCTCTTTTCCACACTCGCTATATTTACTTTAGTTGTGTCTTTATCTAAACAGCCCCTAATTTTTATTTATGTGCTCTTTATATTCTTGCAAACCTATCGAACAACACCTACAAAGTACTTCTAGTTTAATACTTGTTCTAGGTAAAGCGAACGCTAAGCGTACGTAGAGTTGTATCGGTTGTCGATAGAACTTGAGGGAATATTTGTTCTACCTTTAGCTCCTCGTTGGATTCGACACTCTTACTTATCGAAAGAGGCTACAATTGATCCCCTATACTTGTGGGTTATCAGTACCTGGGGTGGAAGCACTGCATACATGTGTGTACGCATTATTTCCTCTAGTAATAAACATCGTGCTATAACTACCCATGCTATTTTTTAGGCCGATCGCTAGTCGCCTTGGTCCCAGAGATTTTTTATTTTTTTGAAGCGTGCTCTATAAACAGTGACGGATGGAGTAGTATGAGCGGATTCAAAGAAGAGCGTATTGATGGTTCCTTCTTCTGAGCAACTTATAGTGGGAAAGGTGGGGCTTATGATTTGACTGCTCATTACTCACTATTAATGCGGCACAATGACCGGGCTGAGTCTCCCATGCGGTTGTGCACTACTCCCTCGGTTCTTAAATATACTCCTGAGTATTTGTCTTTCTAGAGATTTCAATGAGTGACTACATACGAAGCAAAATGAGTGAATCTACACTCTAAAATAATCCCATTTGAAATTTGTAAAAAGACAAATATTTAGGAACGGAGGAGTATAGTTTTGTGCATGGCACATGGACCCGGATGCTGAAGAGGCTTCTGGCAATGCTATCAAGCTTCCAGGATTTTGTTTACATAATTGACGTACTATACAAATAATTTTCTAGCGACATGAAATTGTACAATGCTCTGAGCTTTCAGCTTTGTTTCGTGTGAAATTTTCCAGCCATCGATGCTCTTTCGGAAACAATAAAAAACTAACTTCCTTGCTAATGCATCTCAATGATTAGCAGATCAGAGCTAATATTTACATCACAACTGAAGAAAAAGTTGTGAGAAGGTGTTAAATTAAAATTGATCCATGCTTTCCTTGGCAGCAACGTCCCCCCAGCTCTGTCTAAATCAACAAGGCATGTTGGGAAAAAAAGTAGCTGTCTAGAGCATGCAACATTCCGATCATTTTGTGCAGTTCCGCTAAAATAGAGTTGAGCGTCCCTGTTCCAAAGATATTAAGTGTGATTACGATAACAGAGGACTGCTGATGAAACAATAAACACATAAATAGAAGCCGGTCACCTTTGCAGTCTATCTTAAGACTAACTAGTTGGAGAAGATTAAGCAAATAGTTGGAGAAGATTAGGCTCGGAGTTGGATGAGGAGGATCCCTTTGTGCAGTTGCATTGAAATGTAGAGACGTTGCCCGTGTGACATTTTAGTACAACTGCACAAATCACTTAAAAAAAGTGATTTGTGCAGTTCACCAAAAGGTCGCAATAGCAATGAGGTAAAATGGATAGCCCTATTTGCAAAAAAAGAGGTAGAAAGGAAATAATTACTGGCCAATTAAAGTTGATGACACATACGATGACAAAAAAGAAGCATATTCCTTGTCCTAAGGGAAGATAACAACACGGTTGTGTTTGTCTAAAACGGTGTGAGGACGAGATTGCAATATGGAAAGTACGCCGGACGAGCTACGTTTTGGGCAAAGAACTATGGAAGATCCACATGCTAGATTTTCCACATGCAGCGACGTGGGAAGACGGGCAGTGGAGCAAGGCCGGAGGGGATACCTGGGGGTCGTCGGGATGTAACTAGGTGAGCGGCGGCGGGCGGGGTCTGCCCATACTGCGGCAGCGAGCAGGTGGCGTAGGCCCTACCGCGCCAGAGCTTGGTCAGAGAGAATGGCGGGTACCGCAGGTCGGGACGTGTTGCCTCGGCGTCGTCGAACGGAGAACCGATGCACATCCTCCCTTTCCGCCGGCAGACGGGATGAGGCCAGATCAGTGACCAACGGTGGGAGAGAGAGAGGCCACTGTCACCTTGTGTGAGATACTCTAAAGAGAGACAAGCCCAGGCAGGCAGGCTCCATTATATATAGTGGAGCGGACTACCTTTTTCTCCATAAAAATCGTTTTATATTATGTGTACGTGCCATTGAGCGATATAACTTTATTTAAAAATAATGCGCCAATGCATCAGGTCGAACTTTGTTTCGTGCATGCGTGCTACACGACCTCCGTAGGTAAACAACCGCTACACGCGTTCAAATTAGCACGTGGGCTGCCATTTTCGTATAGAAATGAGCTCCACCGTGTACCCGCACGGGTATGGCTAGGCACGAAACGTGAGTGCGTGCACCTATTCTCTTCGTGTACGTACACCACCTACGTGGGGTTGTGTGAGAGAGATACAAACGTAGAGAGATATAGTGTGTGGGTTCGTGAGTGATTTTTGGGGGGGTTCAATCAAAAAATGTAACATATGCAATGTGTGTGAAATAGAGTCCTGGATATATCATATATATAGAGGGGGCGATCCACGAGAAGAGAGTGGAGGTATCACCGGCTTGAGGTATCCATAGAATCGAAGAGAGGGATGATGTGTGTGTGTGCACGCGCGATCGATAAAGAGTGCCATCGAATTTGTGTGTGCCCACGTCAAAGATATAGAGTGGTTGGCCTACTGGAATGTGAGAGGGGACAGGTGCAGTTTGTGTCTGTGGCATGGATACCTACCTACAGTGCTCGACTATCGGTGTGTGGTAGTGGGGGAGGCCTAATTAATTATAGAGGTACAATGGTTGGTATATGTGTGGAGGAGGAGAGAGGCCTACCTTATGTATTAAGGGAGATCGAACGGCATCCATGCATATGTGTAGGAGAGTAATAAGGTTGGGAGAGAGACACAACTAGAGTGTTGGAGGGGGTGGTAGTGGAGTTGCTTCTAACAAATGGTGGGAGTCTAGGAGAGGCTTGCTAGACAAACGGAGGGCACGCCTGCAATATCAATAAGAGAGGGGATGGCTGCCTGTCTGTGCACGTGCGTGCGAGAGACGGGTCAGGAGGCATGCACGAATTATGAGGGGGGACGATATGGCTGTGGTAAGCAGACGTAACTACATCGGAAGATCAATCGTCCTTTGTCAGAGAAAGGAGAGACATAACTCGTGAGGTACGTCGATCGATGGGTGGGAAAATAGTTAAAGTCGACCTAGGTATATCTAGGGAAATCGATCGGGACACATGCATGTATGTGTTAGAAGCAAATAAGGCCCGGGGAGAAGGATAGAGAGAGAGGGATGCATCTAGGAGGTGGTGCGAGAGGCATACTATATCGAGGGGTAAGGAGTGTGCGAGTACGAGATCAATGAAAAGAGTGGTGGGAGTGAGGCATGGACGGTGAGAAGAGAAGAGGGGAAGCTTGTGTTTGTGGTAGGCACACCTGGCTAGAGAGGCATATCGATCGATGTGTGCCGTAAAGAAGGAGCTAAGGGGCCAACACACACCGTGGGTGAATGACCTAAAGTGAAAAGACAAATTTGTGCGATGGAGCTAGAGAATGCTGAGGGAGGGTGAGAGGGATGCGGGCATGTGCATGCACGAGAGAAAGTTAGCGCTAGCTACAAAGATAAGAGGACTGTGTGGGTGTAAAAGACGAATAGAGATCATGATTCATTATAAAAAGCGAATTCGGATATTTGAAGAATTTATCATAGTGTTTTAAACCGACGCATGCGTGAATATATATATATATATAACGGTGATACACATGGTGTGGTTATGAACATGTTATACTACATATAATATATTTTATCTCTACTCTTATAAAAACAGAGTTGTTGATGATGGTGTGCCTGCCATCCTGCAATATAGGCCGTCCGATTTATATCTAACGGATAGGAAGGAAACTATGGAAATTTTGAAAAAATATACCCACACCCCTCTCCATATTTGCAAATAAGGCATCCCCTTGATCATGTTGATGTTCCATGGAACGCATGGGCATCTTGCTAGTACTACATATAATATATAGAACATTGATTATAATTTGGGCTAATGTGTGGGTTTTGCAGCTCAGGGCTAAATACTTGTCATAAGGTAGGGGGCGAGGCACTATACCTTGTGTGATAAACACGGTGTACGTATGGAACATGGTTTAGATTATGAATATATAGTTAGTACATCAAATGTACTATTATTTGGAATCAACATCAAGTGTATTCAAAAAATTGAATTCGAGTTCATATAGTACACATATTTCATATCTATCTCTATAGTAATCATGTGGTGTGTTGTTAATGTAATACACAAATGATGGTTGAAGTTGGCAACAATCATGATTGTAGATTCTTATTGAAATAGAGAAACGAATTCAAATTCAGTTCGAATTGCAGCGATAGTATAGACATTTGGAATGCACTAAAATGTTGGCATGAGTAGGTTACATGCATTATACAGCCAGCGAAAAAAATTAAATTGGACATAACATGGATCCATACTCCCTCCTTCCATCTATATAGGGCCTAATGCGTTTTTTAAGACCGCCTTTAACTATTGACAAGATACATGCACAATGTGAAAATTATATCATTGAAAGCTCCTTTCACACACGAATTTAACGGTGTGCTTTGTGTAAGTTGCATGTCATATATTATTGCTCTAATATTTGGTTGGTCAAATTTAGCCTCAAAAAACGCATTAGGCCCTATATAGATGGAAGGAGGGAGTAGCTTTGAATAGCATTTGTATAGTAAAACGGGACAAGACTCTCTCTTTGTGTGGTGTGAATAGTTTTATTTTTTTCTTTTTTCGTTGTTGAGGGAAGTGCGAATTGATTTGGTACGTACTACAAGTACAATATTACACGTTAGGCTTGTCCCTAAAATTCAACCCGCGCCTTGTTATATCCCGAAAATTCAGATATCGTGCTCCCAAAACTGGCGCCTTCAAAACCCGCGCCTTGTTGTCCCGAAATTACAACGCGCGCGAAAACTCCCTCCAGCTGCGAAATCTCGACACGTGAAATCCCCCTTCTAACCTTGAGCCGAAAGGGCCGCTAGTTCAAATCGGTGGGGGTACTTTTGTAACACACCCTACATTTTGGACAAGCGCGTCCCTAAGTCATGGTCCCCCCCTCCCATCGCCTCCTTTTCGCCATTGGAAATCAGGCCGCCATAACCTCCTCGCTCCAGCCGCGAAACCCCACCTCCTCCGTCCGCCACCTCACCGCTGCCCAGCCGGAGCCTCTTCCCCGATGACGTCATCCACCGCAATAGGTCGACGTCCCTCATCCACCTCCCCGGATGAGGATCTGTTGTCCTGCCGGTTCAGCCGCCCCGGCCTCCACCTCCAAGGAGCTGCTCCGATGATCGTCTCGTCTATCGCGGCTGCTCCATCCCCACAGGGCCACCTTAACCTGCTCCACCGGAACCGCAACATCCTCACCGACTCCTCGGACGAAGCCGAGGCCTACTCGGCGCCACCAAAGTGGTCGTACACTCATCGCATCGCACCATCTCCTTAACTTGACCTCCCAGCATCGACGGTGCTCCATCCCGCACCCCCATGGAGTGGCTACCTCGAAGCCAGCACCCCAGGCGACATCTCCACGGCGGCTTTCCCTAGTGCGAGGCCCCTTCGGCGGCGGCGGCCATACCAGCCGGATTTGCTGCTGCTGTTCCGGCTGTCGCTCGGTCGCTCGCGCTGCTACTGCTGCTCCGGCTCTCGCTCGCTCGCGCTGCTGCTGCTGCCGCTCGGGCTCTCACTCGCTCGCTCTCCCAGCTGCTGCTGCTCCGGCTCTCGCTCGCTCGCGCTGCTCTCCCCTCGCTCGTGCTGCTGCTCTGCTCCGATTTAGCTACACTTAAGTCGACTGAATCAACTTTTGGGTCAGTCGATTTTCAGGGGGTGGGGGGGTCTCGCCGGAGTTAAGGAAGAACCACCCGCAACGGGGAGGGGGCTCCCCGGAGAGGTACCCCACTATCTATCTTAGGGTT
>NC_057808.1:215735208-215751366 GCF_018294505.1 Triticum aestivum
CGGAGAAAAAGCTTGGCGCGGGGGGAGGGGGCTAGAGGGCTGGCCGGGGCGGCGGCAGACTGGCGGTGGGGAGTTGTTTCGGGGCGGCGAGGTGGCGGCGGACCGGCGGTGGGGAGTTGTTTCGGGGTGGCGAGGCGGCGCGGGGTTCGGTCGGTGGTGGCTGGCGGCTCAGGGGGGTGCAGGTTGAAGATAAACTGCATGCCCTCCCTAAACTATCCCATGTCAAGTGCCTCTCTGCTACCATTGCGTTCAGTTTCGACAGTAACATTCAGATTCCATAGTAAATTTCAGTTTCGACAGTTAAGTTCAGAGTCAACAGTTTTTACCTCATCTGTTGTAGTCATGTGGTTTTTAGTGATGTAAATTTTACATCTATCACTTTTTGGTAATGCATGTTACATCATCTATTGGAGATGCCATTAGAATCCCACTTGAGATTAATGATGTCTGTCTTGGGCTGCTTCAGCCTTGACGTCTTACGGCTCACCGGAGCTGCTCCAACGACGGAACGATCCATCACAACAGAGCAGTGCCCTGGACGCCATCTACAGATTCCTCAGATCTTCCTCCACACCTCCGACAACCACATCTGCCTCAACTTCTTCAGCGACCAACCCAATGATGCTGAGGTCGACACGGCTACGGCAAAGAGGTTGTTCACTGTCGCATCACTTATTACTCTACATTTGTCGGATCACGGGTTCCGGCAAAACCCTTAAGGTTCGAACTCTGGGGTGTAGCACGAAGTTCTTTCCTCCCTACCGATCCACGCCCTAGATTTGCTAAGATCTCGTGGACGAACTCGACGAACTCACAACACAAAAGACACAAGATTTATACTGGTTCGGGCCACCGTTGTGGTGTAATACCCTAATCCAGTGTGGTGGTGGTGGATTGCCTCTTGGGCTGATGATGAACAGTACAAAGGGAAGAACTGCCTCCTGAGGTTGAGGTGTTCTTGTGCTCTGTGAGCTTGTGGGTGAGAGGATGGAAGATGGAATCCCCCCCTACTGTGGTGGCTAGTTCTACTTATATAGGCCCTGGTCCTCTTCCCAAATATTGAGCGGGAAGGGAGCCAACAACGGCCAATTTGAAAGGGGACAGCCAGTATAGCTTATCCTGACAAAAGCGGTCTTCGCCTGCAAAAGGATTGGGTGGTGATGCCGTCTTGGGCTCCATGGTGACCTCCGTCTGGCAGTCCTGCTGGTCTTGGTCTCGTTGCACTGATATGGAAACCTTTGCTTGATGCCTTGGTACTCCGCGCCTGCGCTTGCCCCTTTAGCACCAAAGGGGAAACAAGGACACTGCGCGCGCTGGCGCCCGCCTGGCCTCGATCGTCATGGCTCACGTCACGACAACCTCGCGAGGTTTGCCCTGCGTTGATCTCTCCGCTCCTCGCGAGGCAACCTGGTGAGGCCGCTCCTGAGGAGGTCTTGCGTCGTCCGCCTCGCGAGGCTTGGCCCCTTGCGAGGGTCTTGAGTGCCTTGTTGATGAAGATGGGCCGTACAGGCTGCTAGCACAGCCACGCCATGGGCCGCAGGCAGGCAAGTCTGGGGAGCCCCGTTCCCAGAACACCGACAGTAGCCCCCGGGCCTAAGGCGCGCTCGGGCTTGGCTTCGAGGCGAAGCCAAAGGTCAAGTGCGGAGCGCTGCGGGCCCCAAAATCCTGCGGCCATGGTCGATGCGTGGCGGTTGATTGGATGTGGGCGTCTCCGCTTCCCCACGCTGTCTCGGCACTGCCCGACTTGACAAGTCCCTGCGACATGCAAGGGAAAATCATCATTACCTGTGATCGTGGGAGGCGCCGGTTGGCCTTCTTCCGCTATAAATGGGGAGGGGGGCAGAGCCCCCGTCACCCATCTCTTCCCAGTCTGCTTGCTTCTTCCATCTTGCTCCTCTTCTAGTAGCAATGGCGCCCATCCGAAGGTTTTCGGCTGCGGAGAAGGGAAAGGCTCCCCGCGACGAGCTGGGGCCGCTTCCGCCGAAGAAGAGGTTGGCTTACTGCCGCAACGCAGTGGTGATGCAGGTGGTGATGAGGCCTTGGTGCGAGCGGCCTCCTCCAGGGTATCCGCTACCTTTGTATGCCCAAGCTGGGGGCTCAGGAGGAAGGAACGACGAGCATCGGCGCGCGCACCATGGCCGAGGTCGACGTGCCGTGGTGACGCGCGCCGTCGCTCCTGGAGTCCACGCGGTAGAATCCTCGCGCGAGCTCGTGCTGTGGGTGGTGATGCCCCCGAGCTCTCGCCGTGCTCGGGGCAAGGCTGCAGCGTCCGGCCGCCACCATCACTGATCTGGGTGGGGTTGGCGCCGGCCTTCCGCGGGCCACTGTTGATGATGGCGTCAGCCGCGGGGGCGTGTAGATAGGATCCTCCTAGGTTCTCGTCTTTTGTTCCCTGCGAGGAATCAAGAAGTACCCCGTGGGGGCGTGTAAAGGGTCTGTAATGTCTGTTGTTGATATTATGCTGATTATGGAAACCTGTGAACGCAAGTACTGTTTAGGCTCGGTCTCCCCTTTCCAACCTCGCGACGGCTTGTGGCTCTACGCTGACAGGTCCCGGTCTCCAGGCAAGCCGCAGCCGTCGCTGGTATGCCAGGTCGCGTGCCATGGTCAAGGCCAGGAGGTGAGCGGCCCGAGGTCCAGTAAGATCCCCTGAGGCGCGATGCTCAGGAGGTCCCCTTTAGCGCTCAAGTAGCCATGGTAAGGCAAGAAAGGGAGGCGACGTGGCCGCAACAAGGCTGCGGCAAGCGTGACCCTTAGGCTCCAACGTTTAGGCAATCCGAGCGCGAGACTTATCTTGGCGGTTTTGGGTCGATTCCTTGCGGTGCGCCGCGTTAATGCGTAGCTAGGCCAGGCGTACGAGCCTTCCCTTCTTCTCCACGCTCTCCTTTATGCTCTATGTCCTCAGGTCCCGACCCTCGAGCGAGCTCAGCCGCCGCTGTGAAGGGCCAGGTGGAGGCCCTACTGAAGAAGTTCCGCGGCTTCGCTCTCGCGCCTTTGGCCAATGGTGCAGGTGAAGGCGATGCTACCAAGGAAGGAGCACCTCTTGTGGGTGATGGCGGTGTCCAGGGCTGACCTGCGGCTGCTTTCATGTTTCATTCTTGCAGCATGCATCAGGCCTCGTGGAGGCGTTAAACTTTCGTTTGATATTGTGAGAACAATATGTCTTGTAATATTTGCTTCGAGATTTTGCGACTTTCTTCCTATTTGCTTCGTGTTCTGCGTCGGCAGAGCCCGGCCCCGCGCATACCTCAACCACCATTGGGCTGACCGGAGACCAGGACGGACCAAGGAGTGAGGGGCTACGTGACCAGTTAGGCTCCTGAGTCGCGATGCTCAGGAGTCCCCCTTGACGCGCAAACAACTTATAGGGAGAATACGCGAGGATAGGTTAATGTTCTATGTCGGCAGGGCCCAGCCCCGCGCATACCTCAACCACCGTTGGGCTGACCGGAGACCAGGACGGACTAAGGAGTGAGGGGCTACGTGACCAGTTAGGCTCCTGAGTCGCGATGCTCAGGAGTCCCCCTTGACGTGCAAACAATCTTCATACATTTGCCCTCGCCGAGGCCCGGCTCGGGAGGGGCGCGCGACGACCACGTCCGGGAGACCTGGTTGGGTGGCATACGCTTGGGCGTGACCCGAGCGTAGCCCCCGTGCCCTAGCCCCATCGTGCGACTCTCCCGAGGGGAGGCGTTGTGGTGAGGCCGGACACTGAGCTCTGGGGCTCCCTGAGGTTGGTGCGGCCGTGAGGCCGCCCTCAGTTGTTTATCACCGGCGCGGAGCATAGTGCTTCCGCTTGTGCACGGGCATAGCCGCTCCTCGGCAGTGTCGATGGCCAGCGCGGAGCATGGTGCTTCCACTTGTGCGTGGGAGGGGGGCTCCCTCTGCGGAGAGCCCCCGGGGCGTGTACAGCCCCGCCCTGACACGTGGCTTGCACGACAGGGCTAGACAAGGTGTATCTGGGCACTCGTGAGCCAGCGCGGGACTCACGAGGCCCTACCTCAAGGCAGGTTGCGCCTGATCTTGGTTCTTGTTCACTGTGCTGGTCCTGCGAGGTGGTCAGACAACCTGCGCCGAATGAATCTCCTGAGGTTACCGCGTGAGAGGGTCAAGCACCAACGGCCCCAGGAGGTGACGTGAACGGGGCCGGCCCGCCAGGCAGAGATCGGCCGCTGGATTTATCGATGCTGCAGGGACGGGCCCGAGCACAGACGCCGTGCTTATCCTACCCACGCGAAGGATCCTGAAGAAAGACGGCCGGCGCGCGGTTCCCATAGTGGGTGACGATTGAGCAGGTAATAATCATAGGTAGATTAAGCATGGAAAGCATACTGGCTCAAGTAAAAGCAGGGAAGATACACGCCCGAGGGGCGCCCCCCGCAAGGTAAGCTAAAGACATGAAGGGGATACATGCCACAGGGACGGACCCATGCAGCCTGGGAATGATGCAGCCCGAGGGGCGCTCCCAGCTAAATAAACTTGGAAAATGTCACCTGGTTCTATTGATGAAGGGGTGTTGGGGCAGCTGAAGGTATGCGGCGAAGCGGACGCTCCTCATGAGCCACCGGAGCCCTGAGCCTCAGGAGGCTCTGGGGGTCCAGGCGGTTCCTTGAGGACCGCCTCCATCTCTATCAGGACGGCGTGGTGACTGGCCTCCTGAGTCGCCAGGGTGCACCGCAAGTTGCGCTGGTAGACGAACGACACGCTCGGCAGGCCAAAAGGCATGCGAATGTAGCTATGTGGTGGACCCTTGCAGCGGCCCGCGCGCGAAGGCCAGAAGAGCTCCTAAGATGCGGCCCTGTTGAGCCCTGGGACGTCGATGCAGACGCGCAACCCGGCATCCTCGCCTGGATGGGGAGCTGCGCCTCGTGAGCGGCGGTCGCCGCGCATGGCCCTTGCGTCATGCAGTTCCTGAGTGGTCTTGGTGATGAATTCCTGAGCGGTGGGCGCTCCTTGCCCTGTGTCCTCCTGAGGGAAACGCGCCATGAAGCACGCCTCCAAGTGGTGCTCGAGCGCCTCCCTCGTGATGTTGGCAAGGTCTGAGGCCCTCCAGAAGAGAGCCCTCGAGCCTTGCCCGAGAAGGGCGCGCCTTCCTATGCGATGGAGGGAGGCGCCCCTGGAGCGGGCGCTGATCCTGACGAGGTTCCAGCCGCGACGCCACCCTCCTGACGTCCTGCACGGCGTAGCTGCTTCTTCTTCTTGGGGATGGCCTCAGGAGGGCCCTCGCCCTTGCTGTCGGGGTCGTCGATTACTGCAGCTTGAAAGGCACGCTCGACGGAGCACAGCGCGTCTCTTTCTTCACATGGGACCGTGATGATTCCGCCGCTTGCCGGCATCTTGAGGACATTGTAGCCGTGATGGGTCACCGCCATGAACTTGGCCAGGGCTGCCGTCACAAACATGCATATAAGAGATCAAAGAAGATTCAAATAACTTTCATGGATAAAAAGATAGATCTGATCATAAACTCAAAGTTCATCCGATCCCAACAAACACACCGCAAAAAGAGTTACATCATATGGATCTCCAAGAGACCATTGTATTGAGAATCAAACGAGAGAGAGAGGAAGCCATCTAGCTACTACTACGGACCCGAAGATCTACAAAGAACTACTCACGCATCATCGGAGAGGCACCAATGGAAGTGGTGAACCACTCCATGATGGTATCTAGATTGGATCTGGTGGTTCCGGACTCTGCGGCGGCTGGAATTGATTTTCCTCGACTCCCTTAGGGTTTCTGGAATATTGGGGTATTTATAGAGTAAAGAGGCGGTCCAGGGGGCACTCGAGGTGGGCACAACACACCAGGGCACGCGTGGGCCTCCAGGCGCGCCCTGGTGGGTTGTGCTCCCCTTGGAGCAGCCCCAGGTGCTTCTTCGGCCCATTGGTTGTCTTCTGGTAAAAAAGAATCCACAAAAAGTTTCGCTGCATTTGGACTCCGTGTCGTATTGATTTCCTGCGATGTAAAAAACATGCAAAAAATAGCAACTGGCACTTGGCACTATGTCAATTGGTTAGTACAAAAAAATGATATAAAATGATTAAAACATCCAAGAATGATAATATAACAGCATGGAACAATAAAAAATTATAGATACATTGGAGACGTATCAGCATCCCCAAGCTTAATTCCTGCTCGTCCTCGAGTAGGTAAATGATAAAAACATATTTTTTATGTGGATTGCTGCCTAACATGTCATCTAATATTCTTTTCTTTGTAGCATGGACATTTGGACTTTTATATTGTTCAAAGCAATAGTCTAGTTTTGACATGATAACTTAAATACTCAAGCATATCAACAAGCAACCATGTCTTTCAAAATATCAACGCTAAAATAACTTATCCCTGGCCCTTCATGCTCAATCATTGATCCATTCATGAAACACACTCGCATATTAGCTAGACCCAATGCTCAAGTACGATCATAGTGCACCCTAGTTGGTGCTTTATAAGAGAACATGGAGACTCAAATTCAAAAATAAAAATTACATAAAATACAAGAAAGGCCCTTCGCGGAGGGAAGTAGGGATTTGTAGAGGTGCCAGAGCTCAAAGGGAAAATTGAGAGATAAAAACATTTTGAGAGGCATACTTTTCCCACCAACGAAAATGAATTAGAGTTCCCAACACTTTCCATGCTAGATATATCATAGGCGGTTCCCAAACAGAAATTAAAGTTTATTCCTTTTTCAACCATACTTTCACTTTCCATGGCTAACCGTATCCACGGGTGCCTTCCATACCAACAGTTTCCGAGGAATTTATTATTTGACAACATAAAGTAAATTCATTTTTCATTTCGGGACTGGGCATCCCTAATACTTTTGCCTTACTCTCGTGCAATGACAAGTGAATAAACACTCATCGTGAGAATAACACATCTAGCATGGAAAATATTAGCCACCCCTCACCGCCTCGCGAGCGGTATGAGCACACAAAAGAGAAATTTATTTTGAATATTAGAATGACACATACAAATTTGCTTAGGACGGCAAAAGAATACCGCATATAGGTAGATATAGTGGACTCTTGTGGCAAAACTGGTTTAAAGGATTTTGGATGCACAAGTAGTTATCATACTTAGTGCAAAATGAAGGCTAGCAAAAGATTGAGAAGCGACCAACCAAGAAACGAATAATCTCACAAGCGAGCATTAAGCATAATTAACACCGAATAATGCACCACAAGTAGGATATAATTTCATTGCATAATTATTGACTTTCGTGCTTGCATAGGGAATCACAAACCTTAACACCAATATTCTTACTAAAGCATAATTACTCATCAAGATGACTCACATATCACATCATCATATCTCAAAACTATTACCAAGAATCAAGTTTATTTTGTCCAATGATCTTCATTAAAGTTTTTATTATATCCTTCTTGGATATCTATCACTTTGCAACTAATTTTCATATGTTGCTTTTGATAAGCTCAAACAAATATAAGTGAAAATCATGAGCATAATATTTCTTTCTCTCAAATTAATTTAAGTGAAGCAAGAGGGAATTTCTTGAAATTTTTACTAGCTCTCAAATAAATCTAAGTGAAGCAAGAGAGAATTTCTTCAAAAATACTAAAGCACACCGTGCTCAGAAAGATATAAGTGAAGCACTAGAGCAAATCCATAGCTCATAAAAATTTAAGTGAAGCATAGAGAGCAATCCTAACAAGTCATGGCATAATTTTGGCTCTCTCAAATAGGTGTGTTCAGCAAGGAATCAAGACTTAAAATACAAAATAAAACAAGAAAACACTCATATCATACAAGACGCTCCAAACAAAACACATAGTATGTGGTGAATAAAAATATAGCTTCGAGTAAAATACCGATGGTTGTTAGAAGAAAGAGGGGATGCCACTCTGGGCATCCCCAAGCTTAGTTGCTTGCTCCCTTTGGATGTAGAAAACCAGTTCATATTTTATTCTTGCATTATATCTACTGTATTCCAACTTTTCTATGGCAAAAACTCATCAAAGAAAACCATAGAATCATCAAAACAAGCACACAACGCAAAGAAAACAGAATCTGCCAAAAACAGAACAGTTTGTAGTAATCTGGAAATTTCGAATACTTATAAAACTCCAAAAATCCTGAAAAAATAGGACGACCTGAGAAATTTATATATCAATCTACTGTAAAAAATGAGTTTTTCATCGCTTTTGTGATTTTTAAAAATTCTAACTCTGGACACAAAAGTTTCTGTTTTTCTCCAGCAAGATTAAACAACTATCACCCAAGAAGATCCTATAGGTTCTACTTGGCAAAAACACTAACTAAAACACAAAAAAACACAATCATAACAGTAGAATAATTGTGCTAACACTCAAAAACAGAAAGCAAAAGGCAAAAGGCAAAAATAAATTTTATCCATTGGGTTGCCTCCCAACAAGCGCTATAGTTTGACGCCCTTAGCTAGGCATAATGCAAGGGATCTAAGTTTTTCATCTTTGTTCAACTCTTCAATCAAACACTTAGAATTCTTCAAAGATTTAGCATAAAGATTTTCAATGACAATACTCCCAGGAACAAATTTAAAGAATTCATTCTTGCCAAAGGGATCTCTTATAACTTCAACAAAATCCGGGTGGATACTAATCATCTTAAGATCCTCTTTACTAGAAGTTGCACCTTGTTCTTAGTAACTTGAGTAGTCTTGCCAATCTTTACGGGAGTTTTATCAATAGTTTTAGCGGAAGCAAAAGCCGTGCTCAAATTACTAAAGATTTCTTCCAGTTTATCAATCCGAGGCGGACTTTATTCAATTCTTTCATGAATTATGGTTCCCTTTTCTTTTAACAACTTAAAAACTTCTCCTGCTTTTGACCCAATTTTAGTAGCAAAGTTATGCATCTTTTTATCCAAATTTTCAATATGCTCTTCAGTAAGCATTTTCTTTTCAATAGCATCTAGTATTTCCATGACATGCTCAAGAGTCAAAGTTGTTTCATTAATCATAAGAGGTGGTGAGCCTACTAAATTTCCATAGCACTGAAAGCATCAAGAGAGGGACACATCAAGAAATTTTCACCGGTAATCGTATCAAGGACGAATCTATACCAAGTGGTGATGCCCACATAAAAACAATGAAGAAGAACAATGGTAGATTGCTTACGGATAGATCTATTATGAGCATTGCAAATTCTATACCAAGCATCTTTTAAATTCTCTCCTCCCCCTTGTTTAAAGTTGAGAACTTCGTTTTCGGGAGTGCATGCAATAGAGGAAGAACTATCCATGATGATAATAACGGCAAACAAGATTGCACACAAAAACAGATCCGGCAAGAAAACGACGAACAAAAAAGAGGACGAATAAAACGGCAAATTTTTGTGAAGTGGGGGAGAGGAAAACGAGAGGCAAATGGCAAATCTATACCTAATAATAAAAGACGGAAGCTTTCATAGTTCTCCATACGTCATCCTTTTATATCCGTTGATTTTGTGTTAATCATAAACATTGACGGCTACGATCTAAAAATAGATCTACAAATAGGTACAAAGGAAAAAAAACTGCAAAACATAGTTTGCACGTCCGGCTCGATGAAAAAAAGGAGAAAGGAGCAGTGCGTCCCTCTTGATGGAAAAAAGAAGGAAAACACTAACGCCCACACGTGTGGTGGGAGCCAAACCCGCCCACACGCCCTATAGCACACAGACTACGCCATGTCACCGCATGCATGCATGTGGAAATCTTTTTGAATTTTCTGTTTTTAAAATGTTTTATCTCTTAAATGAAAAATCCGATTGAAGATCCGTTTTCACCATTAAATTCCTCACGACGAGATCTTTGAACCTAGATCTCATATCAACATATTTCGACGAATTTTTTTTTGGTTAAAAGTTGTCGTGTCTATTACACATGAATTGCCATGATGTTTACACTGAAGTTGTCATGATATGTTTCAGCTATTTTCTTCTACATTTAAAAATAAATTTTGACATATTATAAAATGGGGAATTAAGAAACTAGACTTGTCATGCATCATAAATTAAAATTGCCATGATACGTGCACTTAAAATTGCCATGGTTCATACAAAAAAACATTTTCATGGTCAAAGTACTGGAATTGCCATCATCGAAAAACTAAAATTGCCATGATCTACAAACTAAAATTGCCACATGGCAACTTTAGTTTAAGCACTATGGCAACTACAGCGTGGACATCATGGCAACTTTTGGGCAAAACAAAATTTCGTCGAAACATATCAAAATGGGGTCTAGTTTTGAAGATCTCGTCGAGACGGATTTAATGGTGAAAACGGATTTTTAATTCGCTTTTTTAATTAGGAGATAAAACATTTTTAAGCCGAAAACCAAAAAGATTTATGCTGATGTCATCTGTTCATACGTGGCAAAATGAGTGGTGATGAAGGCGTGTGGACGATGTGCAAACGCCCACACGTGTGGACGTTAATTTTTTCGAAAAAGAAATACAATCTATTCTTTACCTCTTTTTTTAGATTCGGAATAGATTTCACGGGGAATTTTCCTTTCTTACGTCAACCAGTGCCCGATCGGTTTCGTACCTGAAATTGTGTGACTCGTTCCTAACATGGCTCGCCCACAGCCTGGTACCATGGCCCAATAAAACCGGCCCATCCGTCCAACTATAGTCCATGAGTGACACGTTCTGGCCCAATGAATCAGGCAAAAAAACAGGTTGTAGCTGCGAAGATCGAACTCCCAAACAACAGGCCAATGCAGATGGTTGTGTCCAACTCATCCAGATCGTGCTTGTGAAAAGTTCCAGAATTAATGGAAAGAAGGGATTCGTACATGCGTGTGATGGAATAAATTGGAAAGAAGAAACCCAGAATTCGTGAGACATGCATGGTGGGCATTAATACACAGCCAGGATTGGTTGTATTAATGGAAAAGAGAGAATTTGTGAGGCATGCATGGTGGGAATTAACACACAGCCAGGATTGGTTGTTATTAATGGAAAAGAGAGAGGTGATTGCTGACTTTAAAAAAGAGTATCCACAACCAGGATTGGTTGTTATTGATGGAAAAGAGAGAGGTGATTGGCAGATTCAAAAGAGTAAATAAATAATTTCTCAAATGTCCACAGGATTGGGTATCTATTTCCTGGTGCCCCAATAACTTCAAATTATATACTGGCATTAGATTGTTTCCTTAAAAACCAAGAGATCTTTTCATTCATAAAGAATGGGTGTAGTACAGAGTGTGTCTCAAAAATACAGGGTAGAACAGCTGCATACGAACTATATGAAGAAAATAAGGACCAAAACATGTCTAATCTGGCTCCCTCGATCTTCGAATCAGCTGGTTAAAAACTAAGAGATCATTTGGGGTTTGCAGTAGTGTTGTTTACTGTAGGTAGCCATAGTCCTTTCGAAATTAGAAGTGTTAGCGAAATAAAGTGAAACAAAATGGAGTCTATTTCGGTTATAGCATTGTCACGTCTACTTGACCTTTTACGGGAATCTAATGTAACCATCCTGCAATATGAGAATAATATAGATTATGTGTAGAGAATATTCCTGCTTACTGATAATTGCGCTTAACTCTAGTTACATTTCTTTATGGCCGCAAAGTTCAAGCAGTAGTATACATACTTTGGTCACGGTATAATCATCCAATGCAATGTGATAGTTCCAGCTAAATTTCTTCAGCTACAAATCTGCTTATGTTACTTCTGTTGATGGAATTAAGTCTTAGATTACTAGATCTTAGGTAAATGATTTTTCTTTCGGCAAGTGTTGATTTGAATATGTTAAAATATAGATGAATCTTCTCAAATCCAACAAAGAGGTGGTAATATCTGCATCATGAAGTTTCTCCAGCTGATTGGGCATTCTTCTGCATCGTTGGGGCATTATCAGTGCGCATGTATGTAATACTGAAGGTCTTCTGCTATCACTGTTAAATGTTGTGTTGTAAGTGATATTTTAAGTGTTGTTAATTGCATAAATTTCCTTGATTTTATGAATTATATTCTGCTATTACTTATATCTTACCAATTTTTCCCTTGCACTTCATGTTTTCCATATCATCTGGCTTTATGAAAATTGCTACATCAAAATAACTACATTCTCCTTTTTGTCCATATTCTATTCCGTTCGTCAGAAGTCTGTAGAAAGGAGTTGGGACTAAGAGAGCGACATATATTTGCATCAGGTTTTGAATTATTTTTCACTTTTAGGTTCGCATGTTAGACTTTTCGATTAATGATTACTGAGAAAAATTAGTGGCAAACATTTTGTTGAGTAAGCTCCTACATTTATCATAATATATGGTAGTTTATTGCAATATGACCTCATGATAGAAAACACTCATATTTGACGTTGTTCTATGCTTGCTAACAGTAATAACTTGAAATATGTTTTTATCATGAATATAAAGTTTATTGAAGATGGTTTGTTTGAGGATATGTGGAAAGGCTATTTGCACTTCATAGTTCAAGGCAGATCGTAAATTAGGTGGCTAAGCAACACACTTACTAAAATTGTTTATATTCTGCGGGAGCAGTCACATGCCATATTAATTTCAGAAGAACATTTTCTAATTTAGTGTTGTGCATGTATTTGTCGGCGTCCTGGGAACGGGGGTCCCCAGACTTGCCTACCTGCGGCCCACGGCGTGGCTCCACCAGCGGCCCTGTACGGCCCATCTTCACCAGCAAGCACTCAAGACCCTCGCGAGGGGCCAAGCCTCGCGAGGCAGACGACGCAAGACCTCCTCGGGGGCGGCCTCACCAGGCCGGCTCGCGAGGGGCGGAGAGATCAAGGCGAGGGGCACCTCGCCAGGTTCCCGTGATGCAAGCCACGACGACCAGGGCCAGGCGGGCGCCAGCGCGCGTAGTGTCCTCGTTTCCTCTTTGGTGCTAAAGAGGCAAGCACAGGCGAGGAGTCCCGAGGCATTAGGCAAATGTTTCCATATCGGTGCAACGAGACCAAGACCAGCAGGACGGCAAGACGGAGGTCACCATGGAGCCCAAGACGGCGTCACCACCAGAGCCTTTGGCAGGCGAAGACCACCTTTAGTCAGGATAACTTGTACTACTTGTCCCCCTTCAAATTGGCCGTTGTGGGATCCCTTCCCGCCTAATATTTGGGAAGAGGACCCGGGCCTCTATATATAGGACTAGCCACCACCATTGTAGGCATCTCATCTTGGACTGGATCCATTCCACCAAGGCCACCACACAAGCTCACCGAGCACAAGAGCACCTCTCCTCAGGAGGCTGTTCTTCCCCTGTACGAGTTCTTCCTCAGCCCAAGAGGCAATCCACCACACCACACTGGAGTAGGGTATTACACCACATCGGTGGCCCGAACCAGTATAAATCTTGTGTCCCTTTGTTCTGCGAGTTCGACGCGCTGAGCCTTGACATCGCGGTGAGGGTGTGAGCTAGAGAGAGGAGAGATCTTCGTGTGCACCCTAGTATTCTAACCTCAAGGGTTTTGCCGGAACCCGAAATCTGACATTTGGCGCGCCAGGTAGGGGCGCGCCGAAGCCTCCTTTCCGTCGATCCATGCTCCGCCATCACCACGCCTTGCCCCCATGGCCGGCGTCGCTCTTCCGGCTGCGATGACGGATGCCCATGGCGGGGCCAGGGGCTCTGAGCCTTGGCCCCCGCCTTGCGACGGGTGCACTGGCCACCCAAGTTCAAACCAGAGATGCCGCCGCGTTACGACGGCGTGGCGGACCCGTCGGCCTTCCTGCTGGCGTATGAAGAGGCTGTCCTGAAGGCTGGGGGCGACGACAAGGTCATGTCCATCTGGCTTCTCATGGCCTTCACTGGTGCACCGCACGCCTGGCTGCTCAACCTCCCAGGATCCTCGGTGGCATCTTGGGAGGAGCTACGCAGCCTCTTCGCCGCGCGCTTCGCGGCACCGACGCCCCTCATTTTCGCGACCCTCCTCGGAGGCTCGCAAGCGCCGCCCTCGGGCCGTCACACCAAGTCGTTCCTTCGCCAGATCGGCGCCGCTCCCCCTCTCCTCCGGTGGCGCCGGAACGCTGCCGTGGCCACCATCATCATCACCGCGATCTTCACCAACACCTCCGCCATCTTCACCAACATCTCCATCACCTTCCCCCTTTATCTACAGCGGTCCACTCTCCCGCAACCCGCTGTACCCTCTACTTGAACATGGTGCTTTATGCTTCATATTATTATCCAATGATGTGTTGCCATCCTATGATGTCTGAGTAGATTTTCGTTGTCCTATCGGTGGTTGATGAATTGCTATGATTGATTTAATTTGCTTGTGGTTATGTTGCTGTCCTTTGGTGCCCATCATATGAGCGCGCGCGTGGATCACACCATAGGGTTAGTTGTATGTTGATAGGACTATGTATTGGAGGGCAAGAGTGACAGAAGCTTCAACCTAGCATAGAAATTGATGCATACGGGATTGAAGGGGGACCAATATAACTTAATGCTATGGTTGGGTTTTACCTTAATGAACGTTAGTAGTTGCGGATGCTTGCTAATAGTTCCAATCATAAGTGCATAGAGTTCCAAGTCAGGGATGACATGCTAGCAGTGGCCTCTCCCACATAAAACTTGCTATCGGTCTAGCAAAGTAGTCAATTGCTTAGGGACAATTTCACAACTCCTACCACCACTTTTCCACACTTGCTATATTTACTTTAGTTGTGTCTTTATCTAAACAGCCCCTAGTTTTTATTTACATGCTCTTTATATTCTTGCAAACCTATCCAACAACACCTACAAAGTACTTCTAGTTTAATACTTGTTCTAGGTAAAGCGAACGCTAAGCGTACGTAGAGTTGTATCGGTGGTCGATAGAACTTGAGGGAATATCTGTTCTACCTTTAGCTCCTCGTTGGGTTCGACACTCTTACTTATCGAAAGAGGCTACAATTGATCCCCTATACTTTTGGGTTATCAAGACCTTTTTTTGGCGCCGTTGCCGGGGAGTCATAGCGTGGGGTGAATATTCTCGTGTGTGCTTGTTTGCTTTATCACTAAGTAATTTTTATTTTCTGCTCTTAGTTGTTATTTATCTTTAGTTATGGATATGGAACACGAAATACCAAAAAAATTAGGTGTACTTGCTACTCATGGAGATGGGGAACCTCCTAAAACCCTCGATGATCATTATGTGATATATATTGTGTACTACTTTGATAATCCTGAGAAAACCCCATTCAATTATGTAATGGGAGACACTTTGGATCAACGTGAATACTTTAGGGATTATCGCTTGACTCAAAAAGGGAAACTATTATGGGATCAAATTCATATATTGAAGTGGTATGCTAGGCAACTATGCTTGAGATATGATTATACTTGTTGCTCTAAGATGAAGGCTCCACACCTTCCCTTTTCATGCAAATTTAATGATAATAAAACCTTAGCTTCTTATGTTAATGGTATATATGATTACCATGATGTGGAACAAATAGAAGAATTTGTTGCTTTTATGGGTGCTTATGAAATTGAATCTATGTTTAAAGAGGTTGAAAATCTTTATGATGCTGTTTATAGACCTGAAAAATTTAGCTATCCTTAAATATTGCTATGAGAATTATGAATTCAATTCCGATATTGATGCATTTATTGAGAAAGTATCCGCTGTCCAAGAAGAGACTAATATTTTGCAGGAGTCTATGGAAGAAGAAATTGTGAGCTCATTGGATGAAAAAGATGATGAGGAGAGCGAAGAACAAAAGGAGGAAGAGCAAATTAGCTACCCGTGCCCACCTTGTAATGAGAGTAACTCTTCAACTCATACATCGTTTAATTTCCCTTCATACTTACCGAAGGATGATTGCTATGATGATCGTTATGATCCTGTTGATTCTCTTGAAATACCCCTTTTTGATGATGCTTGCTATGCTTGTGGCCAAGATGCCAATATGAATTATTCTTATGGAGATGAACTTGCTATAGTTCCTTATGTTAAACATGAAATTGTTGCTATTGCACCCACGCATGATAGTCCTATTATCGTTTTGAATTCTCCCTACTACACTATATCGGAGAAGTTTGCACTTATTAAGGATTATATTGATGGGTTGCCTTTTACCGTTGCACATGATGATTTTGATGAATATAATATGCATGTGCTTGCTTCTCCTACTTGCAATTATTGTGAGAGAGGAACTATATCTCCACCTCTCTATGTTTCTCACACGATAAAATTGCAAGAAACT